>NC_088418.1:51108470-51408470 GCF_034236695.1 Oncorhynchus nerka | reverse complement strand
AGACGTGCTTTAAAAGTACCATAAGACTGTTGAGTGATGTTTCATGAGTAAGCGCTTTATCTATTTGCACATGAGGTTTGGACGCGGTTTCAGACGTAGATAATGTGTGTACAGCCACCAAGTTAGACTCCTCATCTACGTGAATTTATCAGACAGAGAATAGAGAATGTAAACTATAAAATGCCCAAAATGAGGTCAGAGCATTGTACAACATATTTGTTAAGGGAAACATGCACAATGTTTAATTATTGTCTTACGTTAGAAGACTTTCATAACGACCATCCTATAGGGGACGCATATACAGTATATTATGAAACGCACTGCAGGTTTAGGATAGAGTTGGAGAATGCTGTTATTTTTAACCATCACCAGTTACATGTGGGGTTTCCCACCCTAAAGATCAGGGGCTACAGGTAGGAAACCAGGCAGTTCCAAATGGGCCTCAGAAAAAGTCCATATAGAAGAGCAGCCATTTCTGTAATGTCGTGTAAGCATGGGAACCCCTGACCTACAGTATCAGTTTCCCACGATCCAAAGATGGTGGAGCTGTTGTCTCTACCCCCATCCCTTTTACAAAGCCATGACCTCACCACAAGAGCCATCATCATGATGACATCATCAATCGGCACCCAGTACACAAGTTCTCAGGGATTTGGACTGGGCGCCGTGGTGACCCTTGTTGCTGTAGAAACCGCTTGCGAGCACAGATTTGTCTACAGAGTGTCTAGTGGTCTGCCTCTGTTAAATGCAAGTCCAACGATCCCTTTATGTCATTGTAATGTCTAGCCAAAGCAGTCTTGAAACAGAGAACATGAGGACAAACTGATTTTACCTGATTAAAAACTGATGGTTAGCTATGAGCTAGACGTATAACCCTGGCCGATCCCCACTGAGAAATGGATAGTTTTGAAACTTAAGGGCTGAACTCTGATAATCTGGAGAAAGATGACCGAAGACGAGATGTTTTTGATTTCTCTCCCCCTTGCCTTCTCCTTTCTTCTCTGTCCCACCCCTCCCCTCCCTCCCTCTCTTTTTCTTTCTAGTTTCTTTAAGACCAGTTCACTGTATACTGTAGAAGTTTCACCCAACACTGGGACTGTTACGCTCACGACACCAGGGTCCCCATACCAGACAATGGCCAGACACAGCATGCATATAGCCTACATTTAGGGGTCATAATGCAGTATTATTACCTGGCTTCGTGGTGCTGGGTCAACCATCATTAAGAGTGATGTCATGGACTGGATTCTTTTAGGGGTGGGTAGACTTTACTTTAGGGGTCTGTTTTTGTTTATTTATTTATTTTTTATCGAGGCAAACATTTTGTTTTCTGATATGAATGAATATATTTGTTGAAAACGTCTTGTAAATAAATTGTGAATATGAATGATAATTTTTAAGATAACCTTTGCGAATGTTGTGCAGTGCCGGCGTGTGTGTGTGTGGGGGGGGGGGGGGGTGATTGTATTTTCTTTGGAATGTTTAATGTGTTTTAAATGAGCTACAGCCCCCCCCCACACCCCTCCATCCCACACCATACTGGGCTTTGATACCACGATATTCAGAGCATACTGTACCAAACACTCAGTAACTGCCATCTACAGAGTTACCATGGAGATAACGCCATCAGCATTCTAAACAATATCTGATAAAAAAATAAAAAAATTAAAAGTAAACTCAGGCTTTAGTTTGCAATGTGTGTAAACGTTGAAGCTTTGACTGATACGACATCCACTGTTTTTTTTTTTACACGTATCTGCCTAAGTCATCTGTCGTCCACTTTTCCCCCTTGCTCACTGACACTACGGCAACAGGCATCACAACACACCTAAACACATGCCCATGATCAACTGTCATGAGAAAAAAAAATCCCACAATGCATCACAAGGTTTTTCTGAAGATGAAATGCAAAGCATGTTGAAAAGTGCTTAAAGAAATCCACCTCCACAAGTGTTTGCATTAACTTTATATGCCATTGAATGATGTTTGTATCTATATCTAAAGAAGAAGATCAATGTGTCCATAGAGAGCAGAGTATTGTTGGGGACCACTGCATCTCCCTGTGGGTTCCTGTGAGGTCCAGAGCCCGGGGAATGGGCCTTATTTACTCTGCATGTGACCAAAACAAATGTCCATCTTGTGTGGCGGTCTCTCACTAACGACTCCTGGTAGATGTTCCCTTTAACCACAGATCTAGGATCAGAAAACTCTCCCTTAATCTAAACCTTAACCGTTAGATACTAACATAAACATAGATCTCGGATCAAAATATCCTCCCTAAATCTGAACCTTAATCAATAGATACTTACAACTGTAGATCTAGGATCAGAATACCCTCCTTTGATCTGAACCTAAGCCATTAGGGGGATGAGAAAATATCTGACCTTGTATCAGTGGTAAGGGGCAACTTTCGTCCTACTTCGTTAAGCAGACACCTCCTTCCATTTTGTGTGGCAGAGTGAGTTGCCCTGCCACTCTTACTGTGCTGTGATGACCTTCTGTTATGGGGCTTGTATATCCGATGCCTTCGACAATCATGTGCACATATCAGTTACCATGACGATGACAGAAGCCAGAATGACTGAGTTTTTTTTTTCTCTCCTGAAATAAATCCTGAACGATCATAAAGCAACCGTCTCCGTGTGTCTGTGTGTGCAGGGACTGCTACACTTTAAGCCATTCAAAGTTTGTTTTTGCACTTAGATTGATTTCCACTTCTAATTGGCTTGTCCGCTGACCCCTGACCAGTTTCCGTTCAACCAGAGAAAGATTAGAAAGGAGTCGCGTCCCTCCATAACCCTTCCATACACACACCCTGACTTCAAAAAGACGACGCATACCCCGGATGCTCAACAGACATCAGACACATTTGACAGACGTTTAGCAGATGTAGGGCCAGATGTTACTCTCACACACCCACTTCAGGTCCAGCCATGACACTGTGTCTGAGTGAATGTGAAGAACCTGATCTACATGCTCACAAAATCAAATGTATTTATATAGCCCTTCGTACATCAGCTGATATCTCAAAGTGCTGTACAGAAACCCAGCCTAAAACCCCAAACAGCAAGCAATGCCAGTGTAGAAGCACGGTAGCTAGGAAACCTAGAGAGGAACCAGGCTATGAGGGTTGGCCAGTCCTCTTCTGGTTGTGCCGGGTGGAGATTATAACAGAACATGGCCAAGATGTTCAAATGTTCATAAATGACCAGCATGGTCAAATAATAATAATCATCATAAAACATTCCACGAACAATTGCCTCAGACATCGTTGTTTTCCCAATACACATTATTTATAATTGTATAGCAAATTACTGTTAATTCACTAATATATTTAGAACTCGCCACTTATAGCAAAGTGTGATTGTAATAGTTTTTTCCATTGTTGAGCTGTTCCTGGGTTAAGGTATGACAGTAATTACAGATAAGTGCTGTTGGGACTTAATTGGTGAAAGTGGTCTGAGATTGCCCTGAAGTTCTTCTGGCACTGGGGGCCAATTCAAACTGCAGCCACATTAAGCACCACTCATACTCACTCCCAGCACGTCAGCCTCTGTCCTCTCTCACAGTTATTGACCTTTGAACCTGTACAATGGATCTGGACTCAGAGTAGTGTGCAAATTCCTCCCCATTCTTCTTGTTTACATCGTTCCCCCCCCGCTCTCTCTCCGTCTGTCTTGTGCTCAGGGCTTGCCAGAGGAATGCTCAGGGAGATCATTCTCTCATACACGTTAACAAACTCAAAGCAACACACACACTTAGACACTCACACAATGTGACATTCTCAGAGCAGATTGAGCCACTCAGTGGGGGTAAGTGTGGGTGGGGGGGGCTGCTGTTGTTGGACGAGTGGTCATGGTGTGGGTGGATAGTTGACCGAGGTTTGGGGTTCACTGATCTTTTTGCCTTTTAAAGTGTTTCCCTCCCTCTCTCTCTCCTCTGTGCCCAGATACACAGCCCCTCATCCCTCCCACTCTCTCCTACGTAGGCTCCATAGGGGGCCTACAATGGATGGGATATACTGAAATGGCAGCCAGAACTATCTTTCTCTCTTTCCTCCTCCTGCTTTTCCTACTCCATCACGTCTTCCTGTCTTGCTTTTTCACCTCTTCATCCTTTTCCTCATTCGTCTCTATCACTTTCCTCATCTCTGGTTTCTAAAACATGGCGAGCAGCAGGTCCATCTGATTAACTGTGTATCTAAACTGGTATGCAGGTGATCTGTGAAACGTATTACTCTGTTAATTAATTTTGCTGTCACTCTCTCCTCTCCATATTCTCTGTCTCTGAGGCATTGGTGTTTTTCTCAGGGCCAGTCCAGAGTCTAATAGAGCATCAAAAAGAACAGTGATCCAGGGGTTATTTGAAGGCAGAATTAAATAAATATTTCAATAAAGTCCTGCTGTCTCTCCCTCTCTCCTGCCCAGCAAAGCACATAAGCACATTCCATTCTGCTCTGTGTCCCTAGCATAGACTGACAGACTATAGAAGAGTGGGGATCTGTGTTTGTGCATGTGTCGAGTGTGTTGTCCCCTACAGTTGCAGGTATTAGTCTGAGGCTGTAGGGGTCTTCGTGATGAGGTTCAAGTCTTAGGACACGAACTCCAGCAAAGGAGGAGGGGAGAAAAGACTCTGTGTGTGTGTGTGTCTGTGGGGGTGGCACATCTGGCTTTGTCCCGCAGTGCCTGGAGGAGAGAGGGAAACCCATTAAGAAGAGCCCATAACAGCAACCCACAACTCTCTCTCTTTCTCTTCCCCCACTCTCTCTTTTCTTTACCTCTTTTTACCTAGAATGGAATTTTAGTTGGTGTGTTTAGTTTGTTTGGCCAAAAACAACAGATTGTGTAATCTGGAAATAAAACACCCAAGCGTTAGTAATGCCTGATTAGAGTTTATATGCAGCTTCAGTAATACATTCATATATAATGATCCCAATGCCTCATGGACATTCTCTTTGGTGGTGTTGGCACGAGGACAGCAACAGACAATACATGGCACAAATGCCCACAGACACACCTACCAGAAAGTAACCTCACTTTCTTCATTCACTCATCATATACTCACTCTAAATTCATTTCATCTGTCTAGCCATCAGCTGTATGACAGTGCTGTGTATTAATAGGAACTATACACAATATCTCTCTCATTCTCTCTAGTCATTCACTAATACTAATTCCCTCTGTCTGCTATTCGAGGGCTACTGGATGCCCTCTCTATGTAATATGTGTAGGAACTACAGTATATATGGCTGAATATGACACTAAATGAGTATTGTGTGTGTTTGTGGATGCATGCGTGCGTGCCTGTGAACAACAGGAATTAGAGAGACTGCCCAGCAGTCTTTAACAACATCCAGTCCAGAGACTAAAGCGGTGTGTGTGGCGTGCGATGTAACACAGTCTCCTGGTATCTGCTGGGCGTAGCCTCCTGTGTGATGGAATTGAGGTGGTGCCCAGCCCGTCTCTCCGCTGACCTCAGCCTCTCCTCCAGCCCTTGCCTCTCCTGCTCCGCTTGGCGCTGGCTCTTCCTGGCGTTCCGGAGGGAGCGCTTCACCTTCCGGACGCGCTCCTTCAGCTGCCTGTTCCTCCTCTCCAGCTGGCCCAGGCGCTCCTGCTGCTTCCTGCTCTTCTCCTCCTCTTCGAACAGAGCCCCCTGCACCGAGGAGCACAGGAGCTGGAGGGGAGGAGAGAGGAAGAGAGTGAGAGAGAGAAGAGATGGGGAAGAGAGGGAAAGAGAGAGAGAGAGAAATTAAATCAACATTGGATTGAAATATCTATTAGCAGAAGTGTCATTCACCTAATTATTTTAAATGGGGTGCACTAACTGGTGAACTTTTTAGTGTACAACTCAATGATACTTGTGTCTCGACCTTTTCAAAAGGCATGACACTCAATTTGTGAGATCAGTCTCTGAGTATTTATCTGAGCATAGCGCAACAGGGACGTTGAGCTGAGGCTATTCAGAAAATACGGGGCAGAATAAAGCATGCCAGTTAGTATGTTGTCGGTTGGCATCAGGAGGAGAGTGTGTGAGCCCCAGTGACATCATCTTCCCATCAGTGTGTGTTCTTTTTGTTCGTTTAACTCCACTGCCTTAGTTACTTCTCCTTGGCTGGTGCTTTTCTTCTCCCCCCTCCTCCTATCTCCCTCCAGTAAATCAAGGTGCATTGGAGACTCTGTCGAGTACAGTACCCTGTCATCTCGCCCGGAGTTATGACAGCTCTGAGGGGCCACAATTTTCCAGCTCATTGGCGGGGCGAGACCTCTCTGTGGGACTTCCCTTCCTAATGCTACGTTAGGCTACAGGTCGGCATTGCGGAGGCACCCATTCTGCCCTAACAAGCATCCCATCTCCCTTTAAACATAGAGTGGTATCTGGAAGGAAAAACAGAATAGTTACAATAATTTATCTCTTCTATACTGTTACTCCTAAAGTCCAGTACTAGAGTACTGACTGTTAAATGTGCAGACAGTGTGCAATCTAAAAAAATGTGGGTTGTTTGGCTGACCCAAATGTTGGGTTACAGGTATTGGGTCATTTAGTTGGGTTGTTGATGCTGGGTTATTGAGATATGACCGACCGGGTCAGATCAGAACACTGGAGGCATGGCTTAGTAGGGGCGTAGCTTTCAGGAAGTTGTTTTTGGCCACCTGTAAGGGTAAATGTAATTCCGGTTCATCTGTTGTATTGTCATCACATGTTAAGGTTGAACAATGCCACTTTTGTAGCTATGAGTTATATAGTTGTATAGTTACCACTTTGTTACAATATGTAAATAATAATGTTGTTAATTGTATATTAGAACATAATGTGCAAAAATATTCAAGGAACATTGAAATTTGAACTGTAATGACATTTACTCTCACGGGTGGCCAAAAAAGAACCCTGAAAGACACACCCCTAATAGGCCACGCCTCCTGAAAATAACATACCCAGCTGCTGGGTCAACCCAGCATAAAACTGAATAAAAACCCAACTGATGGTTATAAATGAACCAATGTTTGGGTAATCCAAACACCACAACATGTTGGGATATTCACACCACCCAACTGGCTGGGTAAAGATAACCCAGCATGTGTTCAATATTTACCCAGTGCTGGGTTACCAAACAACACAGCATTCTTTTAAAGTGTAGTGATAGTTTACCTCAGAAAAACTAAACCACCCAATCAATGTTCCCTTACATTTTTGGGGGCACTGAGCAAATTTTAGGTCTTGTGAGTGGAAACTTGAACGTTGTGAGATTTTTTCTGCAACTTCCGCCGCACATTTACAGTGGACACTTACAGTACCTTTACAGTTTTAGATAGTAGCCAATAAGCTATTATGGCTACTTGATTATAATGTAGGCCTACCAACAAAACCAATGGAGCAAATCCCATAAAATGTTAACATGGAAATAGCTTGTGATTTCTATGATACAGCCTAGTATGTGGTGTTCAATTCAGGCCTACATTGCATTAGACTTTTAAAAACGTTTATACATTATGAAGTGCTTGACATGAATTCATGATTTTTACTTGCTCTGTAACTCAAATTTCAACAGGCACTCGCACATCCGAGCTGTCTTTATTGCAGGTGCACGGTACCAGTTGAATAACATGAGAGAAAAATAAGAAACCTGCACACTGCTCTTGCTAGTATCATTGCTTGTTATTAAGCTTTATATATCGGACTCGTGGCCTTCGTCAGAGCTTCGTGAGTGTTTTTCATTTGCACCCTTGTGTAGACATCGCCCCACCCACATCCGCTCAGTGCATCTGAATGGGGTGGGAGTCGAGGGAAAATAAACATGTGTTACCAAATAGAACCATGCGCATTTCATAAGTATTCGAATAAAGTGTGTACATAAAACATATTAAACACGTCCGTAAAACCTCAACAAGGACATCAACCTATCAAGTAAGTTTTCATGTTTATTTTCCCTCGACTCTGACGAAGGCCTTCAGGTCGATAGGCAAAGCTTAATAAAGAGCAGTGATACTAGCAAGAGCAGTGTGCAAGTTGTTTTTCTCTACTTGGTCTGTAACACCATGGGACAAATAGATGGCTGTAACTTGCATTGTATTGTGTTGTATGATGCAAGAAACAACTTTCAAAATAAAATTCATTATTATTCCCATACAGAGAATTAGACATTGTCGGCTAACCCTCTGCCTATTGGCTTAGGTGTATATTCAAGCCTGTGTCAAAATACAACACTGGCCCTTTAATTAAGACATAAGCTTTTTACCAACTTGCTTTTCAAAGACAGCTTGAAATGTAGCCCACACGTTTGTGCTCTTGTAGGAAGAAGTTCTCCGCATTGCTGACCTATACTCATCTATAACTGGGCTAGTAACTCGCTAACTAGCAAAGAATCAACAAATGTGCACTCCGTGGCTCTGTGCACTGATCTGAACTGATCGCTCATGGGCTACCCCTGCCAGTAGAATTCTACTTCGTTCCGCTCTGGCTCTGCCTACAACAAAATAACAGACTCAGTATTACAAAGTTAGATTTGTTTTGGTTTGTTTCATTGAAAAGGGGCTGATATAATGTTGATTCGATCACAGAATGATCGTTGATCTATATAGTGCAAACTAATGGGGTGAACTCAGTGAAGTTCTATTGCTTCTCTGTGCAGTCTGGCATTTCTTCTGTGCGGCAGTCCTGGAGGAGATGGCGGCCACGCAAACACGTGCAGTTTAGAGGGAACATTGCACCCAATCCGACTCTCCCTCGCTGTGTACCATGTTAGTCGCGGGGCTAGAGACCTGGTACTTTTGGACATTATCCAAAGCTAACTCCCAACCATCCACCCATCTATACCCAGCACCGGCTGTCAAAACATCCGGGTGTTACCTACCCGCTGTGGAGGATCATCTGTGTAAACACCACTTAGAGAAACAGGCACACCAGCACACAGACACACACACAGACAGACACAGAAACACACGCACACCGAGCAACACACAAACCCATAAACATACACAGCAGTCTCCCCTCTGACCTGAACTGAGGTCCTCCTTCTTACAGTCTCTGAACAGCTGTAAAACCTTCATCTAAACACCGTCTGTGTGTGTGAGTAATGCGACTGTGTGTGTGTGTGTGTGTGTGTGTGTGTGTGTGTGTGTGTGTGTGTGTGTGTGTGAGTAATCCAACTGTGTGTGTGTGTGTGTGTGTGAGTAATCCAACTGTGTGTGTGTGTGTGTGTGTGTGTGTGTGTGTGTGTGTGTGTGTGTGTGTGTGTGTGTGTGTGTGTGTGTGTGTGTGAGTAATCCAACTGTGTGTGCGTGTGTGTGAGTAATCCAACTGTGTGTGTGTGTGTGTGAGTAATCCAACTGTGTGTGTGTGTGTGTGTGTGTGTGTGTGTGTGTGTGTGTGTGTGTGTGTATGTGTGTGTGTGTGTGTGTGAGAGAGAGACTGAATGTGCAACAAGATCTCACTGTTTTACCAATTTGACTTCAGATTCCGACGTTTGTTCCCGTTTCTCCTAACATAACACACGACCCTTGGAGCCAGAGCTCCCAGTTTACACTGGGATTGAACACACGACCCTTGGAGCCAGAGCTCACAGTTTACACTGGGATTGAACACACGACCCTTAGAGCCAGAGCTCACAGTTTACACTGGGATTGAACACACGACCCTTGGAGCCAGAGCTCACAGTTTACACTGGGATTGAACACACGACCCTTAGAGCCAGAGCTCACAGTTTACACTGGGATTGAACACACGACCCTTGGAGCCAGAGCTCACAGTTTACTCCCGTCCACAACACCCTAGCAAGTTGCAAGCTACTTCATGGTAATGGTGCTCACCGTTGCCCCTAGTGGAAGGTTTTTAAGCCCTCTCCCGACTTCCTGGATCCCTGGATGGACGTCAAATTTCACCTTGGTTCTTGGTTGGTATGTATACATGCTTGAGTTAGATAGTAGCAGCCACAGTATGGAGCAAACATTGTCCTAATGCTTGGCAGAGTACACACTGTGAATACTCCAATGAGAGCATGTGTGGGGGAGTTGTGTGTGTGTGAGGGGGGGGGGGGTCTAATTTGATATTTCCATGCCCTTAGGGAAGAAGGCTAGGGTGCATTAGATGGCAAAGTATTTCCCATTGCTGTGACTGAATTCAACTAAATGAAACTTCCATTAAAAGGGGTTAGAAAGGGAGGGTTATTACACTATTGTTACTACAGTTCCTGACATCAGGTAGCGACTCAGAGCTGACTCACAGAACACACTGACTGTTATGAAGATGCGGCATTTAGGCTGGAGAAGCATTGAGGTACGGGGCATTTGTTCATATGAGAGACCCAGCTTTGTCCTTCATCTCCCTATAACTCCAGTCTCATTATCTCTCTCTCCCTCCCTCTCTTTTCTCTCTCTCCTATCTGTCTTTATATTTTCCTCCCTCCCTCCCTCCCTCTTTCTCTCTCCTACTGGTCGCCATTTATCTCTCATTTATCAACCCCTGCAGGCTTTTCTCTACAATAAAGGAGAGGAAGTCTGAAGAGAGAACACTGAGGGAAGGAATTCTGAGGACAAAGTGTCCATGGATTCGTTTTGGCGCTCCGGAACCGCTCTGGGGTGCATAAGAAGGGGTTTAATCGAGTGCTAATTGGGGGTTTGGGTGTAAGTGGAGGCGCTCTCATCTTTCCTTCCCCTCCAGCAGGGCCAGCCTGCATGGGATGTCCATCTGCAACCTCAGCATTCCCACAGGAAAACTCCAGAGCAGACTACTGTAGCCTCATCATCCTAGCCTCTCCCAGCCATTCCCTAACTAACCACCTCCATCTGCCCAACACATCACTGGAGAGAGCCTCAGTCACACGTTACACACATGTAGAGGTTGTGTGTGTGTTGCGTTTACCCTCCACTACACCACTGCGTGTGTGTGTGGGTGTGTGTGAGCTGTGGTTCCATTGTACAGTTCCCACAGGGTTTGTAGTGTCATTTTTAAGCCTGTTTTTCCCTCCTATTAACTTTGTCTATATTTCTATAGCGTAAACTCTGACAACACACACACATCTGCTCCTCCACATGGACACAGCCCTCCTAAGGTTACGACCCCTGCATGTCAGTACCTGGGCTCACGCCACACAGAGTGTCTTTAACCCTTTAACCTCTAACCTCTCAACCTGTTAACCCATCAGAAACCCGACAGCCGATGTGTCACAAGTCTTCCGTCAACGTAGTAAGGCTCTCTGGGATAGAGACAGGAAGAGGAGAAGACCTGACCACTGTACCTCTGAGGTTTCACATGGCATCACCCCTCCTCTCCAGTCTCCCAGAGACCCGTTCCATTTCAGTGTCTGCAGGACTGAAAACAATGGGTACGTAGGTGTAAGCCATATATATATGGGGCGGCAGGTAGCCTAGTGGTTAGAGCATACCGAAGGGGTATGACTATGAGCATGTGGCCAGGTCAGCGACAGTCTTTGGTCCATTGGGCATGGCTGAGTGTGTTTTGACATTAATATCATGCCTAGGGAATCAATGACTGCTTTGATCTCAGAGTCAAGTTAAAGTCTAGTTAAGGAGAGTGACCTAGACACACACAAACACACGGCTAGCTGGGCAGGCAGTCTGTGTGTTGGTGGCGGTCTCTGTGTCTGACTCTTAAACTCTGTGTGTGTGTGGGGGGGGGGGGTCTTTAACTGCGTCTCTATAGCTAAGGAGACACGCCAATACACCTCACACAACAGAGTAGTGTCTGAGGATGATGGTGGCTCAGAGGTGAATGTCTGTGTGTTACTCTGTGAAGGTCAGTGAGATGGGGAGCTACATGTGAGCACCTGCTGTATCCAGGGGCAACAAGGTTGTAAAGCATAGAGTTTAATATGTTCCATGGCCGGCCTTAGTTACAACCCTGCTCTGCTACACAACTGTATGTGTGTGTGTGCACATGTGGGTGTTTGTTGCCATTTTACAAGCAGGTAGCACTTATATTTCCAGCTGTTCAGGCCCAGAGGACACTACCCTGCCCTCTCATCTCTTTTTTCCTGGCCCTTTCTCTCCAGATCTCTCTATTCATCTCCCTTCTCTATCTTTCATCTCTTTCTCTTTCGCTCACTCCATTCATCTACCCTTTTCTCCCTTTCTCTCTGTCTTTATCCCTCTCAAACCCATATTCCCTCCATCTCCCTTTCTCACTCCTCCCCCCTCTTTCTCCCCCCCCCCCATTATGTACAGTGGATACAGTGTGTTGAGTAGTCCTACCCTGCTGTCCTCCTGGGGGTCCCATTCTGGGGAGAAGGTCTGGAGGGGTTGGCTGTGGGAGCAGTTGGAGAACTGGAACAGGCTGGAGAACGTACGGCGGTTCTCTAAGGTGTCTGGGAAGATGGCGTCCTGGAAGTTGACCCCGTGGGGCAGAATGTTGTAGTTCTCATCCATCCTGTAGGAGGTAAACAAACAAACACTGTGAGTGAATGAGTGCATGCTTCCTATAGGTTCAAAACGTGACCCCTAAAGGGGCTCAAGTCTGTATTATATCACCCAGTCCATCCAGAAAGGAGAGCATAGAGGAGCTAAATATTGTAGGCCAATATGCTATAAAATCTGTCATGCTTTTGTGTGTGTTTATGATGTATCACGCTCTTTTTAATGTATTTGTGATTCTGTGCGCTGTACACAGGTTCCCGGTCACTAGGTCATCCTGACTCACCAGGTCATCCTGACTCACCGGAGGAAGAAGATGTAGGAGTAGTTCTCCATCACGGTGTGAGACTGGCACGACAGGTACCCCAGCCCTGTCAGGTTGAGGCGCGAGCCCGCCGGCACCTCCAGCATGCTGCCCCACGCCTGGTCGCACATGAGCTCCACCTCTGCGGAGTAGAGCAACCCTTCCTCGGCGCCTTCATAACCATACCCGTACGGGAATGGCAGGGAGTTGTGGAGGCCCTCTGCCCCGCCGTACTGCTCCCGGTGAATTGCCAGCACCTTGGCGTACACAATGATCTCCGCCAGTTCCGCACGGCAGTTCTCACTCAGTGGACGCCACTCGGTTGGCAGTTGGCACCCGTGCGCAAAGCTCGCCATGTAGCCAAGAGCGAGAAACAAGGGCGCAAAGATCATCATGTCTGGTGTGCACGTAATTATTGTCTTTCACTTTGGGTACTCCTGTTATTCGTTTCTCCTCTAGGGCACAAATCCGTTAAAACGTATTCTATAAATAAATCCTACTTTTTTTTTACAATAAAAAGTACAGCTCATTTATATCCAGTGATAGGGGCATATGATAACGGCACTGTTATCGTACCGTTGAATTGTAGTCAGTTAAAACTTAATTGGTTCCAGTAAAATGTTGGATGAAAACTATTTGACAGATCACACACAGATCGAAACAGACCTGCTCCCGGTTTTTAATCTGGGTCTCCTTGAGCAGTGGCATACGTTTGTCAACTGTTAATTCCGTTAAAGACAGAGAACTTCAAGTATATCCACAGACAGATAATCCAATGTTATGACCCCGCGTTTAAGTGTGCATTTTTTTTTGCCCGATGCAGCGCAAATCCAGTCCCATTCAAAGACATTCCCGAAGACTCCTCAAAGCCCCTTCATTCGCAAAGATCTCTCCGACCAATCAGACTGACCCAAAGTTTACACAGCCAATCATTGAACCGCCCGGTTTTACTACAACAACGTTTTTATAGGCTTATTAAAATACATATTTGTAATGGAGAGGAGGAATGCAGGCATGCGCTCGAGTGTGCGTAAAGCCTTGCCTTTTGTTGTTGTTGCTTGTTTATTCATTTTGACACGTCAAGCATTGTGTGCTTTCTTAGGCAAATCAAATGCATGTACTCGTGTCTATGTTGTGCGTTAAAGTCTTTGTCAAATAATAGTAGGAATGCTTGCTTGGCCAAATGTGTGTAAGCATTAGTCGGATAATATGTGATTGTTAATAAATAGCCAATGACATAATGTAGGCCTACTTTTTAATATCATATGGCGAAACATACATACCCAGAGGAGGCTGGTGGGGGGAGCTATAGGGGGATTGAAATGGCTGGAATGGATACATTGAACGGCGTCAAACATGTGGTTTCCATATGTTTGATTCGTTCCATTGATTCCCTTCCAGCCATACAATGAGCCCGTCCTCCTATAGCTCCTCCCACCAGTCTCCTCTGATTTACACCCATGTCACGTGGATGAACGCATGGCGCACAAGAGACAAGAGCCTACTTTGCTGCAGGGACATTCCATACACATTTTTTCTCTCCAAGTTAATGTTGCCATCTAGTGGACATGTGAATGACCTGCAAACCAAAAACATTAGTTTGTGGTCCAAGGCAAGCCAACTATACCCCACTGTATTATTCATTCAGGGGTGACCATATAGCCGCTCTTCCTTCATTAATCATACACTCATTTTACTACTCAGTTTCTATGTTTTTATTGTGATACAGTGCCATAGTGCGGTAGGCGGATGGTGGGGAAATTAGGCAAAAGGTTTTTCTATTTGATTAGACTGATGGGAAAATAGTCTACAATATAGGCTGAATAAATTCTCAATTCTCCAATGAAATTGTTAAATAAATGACTGAGGAGTCGGCTTTCTGATCTCATATGTATTGGGTTTATCAGGCAAATGTCACTCCTTTCCCAAAAGTGCAAGGTCACTCCCAAAGGGAAAACCCGCTGGAATTGCAGTACATGACGTCACCGTTAGCTGCTCTGTACGCTCTTGTAGGCCAGTTCGAGGACGTCACTAACGCAGCATATTCACTGATTTACAAAATATATAGATGCGTCTACGGCTTTTGAAGGAAAATCACCGTAAGCCCATCCATCTGATTGAAGATTTGATCCTTTCCGCAGGTGATACAATGTTTACACACACTTTATTGTGACGTTAAGACAAGGAAATGCTGTAAACCAATAACAAGTCAGAAGAAAACGATACAGAAGTGTTAAGGTCTGATCTTCAACAAGAAGTATCTGAGTTCTTTCGAGGTGTACTTTAATCACATGTGAGTATTGAAATTACGATTAATTTGTTAGGCCCTGGTGTAATGTGACGCACTGGAACTACGATTTCGTTCTCACCCTGTTTTTACCCAAGCTAGCTGAAGAAGTAGTCAAATATGGTACCTTGTTTTATTGTCGAAGGTAGGTAGAATGTCAAATGTGAAAGGAATATGAGAAAAGGAGGTTAGCCTTGTCAGATGTCAGTCAACCCATGTTCTGAGCCTGTTTTGATCGTTCACGTTATTTTAGAGAATTTGGGGGTTAGTCCCGACTAGGACTGAAACCCAGGTCCAGCGAAAGCCAACACATTATGTCTCGTTCAAACCAACTGGGAACTCAGCGCTTTCATGACAACTGAGAATTCGGGAGTTGGGAACTCCGGCCTCTTTCTAGAGCGCCGAATTCCCGAACCTTAAGATCACTGGCGTCATGATTTGACCTCGCCCCCCCAACATTTTTTATTTTACCTTTTTATTTAACCAGGTAGGCCAGTTGAGAACAAGGTCTCATTTTACAACTGTGACCTGGCCAAGATGACGCAAAGCAGTGCGACACAAACAACAACACAGAGTTACACATGGAATAAACAAACGTCCAGTCAATAACACAATAGAAAAAAAATGAAAGTCTATATACAGTGTGTGCAAATGGCGTGGGGAGGTAAGGCAACAAATAGGCCATAGTAACGAAGTAATTACAATTTAGCTAATTAAAACTGGAGTAATAGATGTACAGATGATGATGTGCAAAAAAGTAAATGAAAACAATATGGGGATGAGGTAGGTAGATTGGATGGGCTATTTACAGATGAGCTGTGTGCAGCAATCAGTTAGTGAGGGAGATATAAATCCCCAACTTCAGAGATTTTTGCAATTCATTCCAGTCATTGGCAGCAGAGAACTGGAAGGAAAGGCGGCCAAAGGGGGTGTTGGCTTTGGGGATGACCAGTGAGATATACCTGCTGGAGCGTGTGCTACGGGTGGGTGTTATGGTGACCAGTGAGCTGAGATAAGGTGAGGCTTTACCTAGCAAAGATTTATAGATGACCTGGAGCCAGTGGGTCTGGTGATTTACATTTACATTTAAGTCATTTAGCAGACGCTCTTATCCAGAGCGACTTACAAATTGGTGCTTTCACCTTATGACATCCAGTGGAACAGCCACTTTACAATAGTGCATCTAGGTCTTTTAAGGGGGGAGGGGAGAAGGATTACTTTATCCTATCCTAGGTATTCCTTAAAGAGGTGGGGTTTCAGGTGTCTCCGGAAGGTGGTGATTGACTCCGCTGTCCTGGCGTCGTGAGGGAGTTTGTTCCACCATTGGGGGCCAGAGCAGCGAACAGTTTTGACTGGGCTGAGCGGAACTGTACTTCCTCAGTGGTAGGGAGGCGAGCAGGCCAGAGGTGGATGAACGCAGTGCCCTTGTTTGGGTGTAGGGCCTGATCAGAGCCTGGAGGTACTGAGGTGCCGTTCCCCTCACAGCTCCGCAGGCAAGCACCATGGTCTTGTAGCGGATGCGAGCTTCAACTGGAAGCCAGTGGAGAGAGCGGAGGAGCGGGGGTGACGTGAGAGAACTTGGGAAGGTTGAACACCAGACGGGCTGCGGCGTTCTGGATGAGTTGTAGGGGTTTAATGGCACAGGCAGGAGCCCAGCCAACAGCGAGTTGCAGTAATCCAGACGGGAGATGACAAGTGCCTGGATTAGGACCTGCGCCGCTTCCTGTGTGAGGCAGGGTCGTACTCTGCGGATGTTGTAGAGCATGAACCTACAGGAACGGGCCACCGCCTTGATGTTATTTGAGAACGACAGGGTGTTGTCCAGGATCACGCCAAGGTTCTTAGCGCTCTGGGACGAGGACACAATGGAGTTGTCAACCGTGATGGCGAGATCATGGAACGGGCAGTCCTTCCCCGGGAGGAAGAGCAGCTCCGTCTTGCCGAGGTTCAGCTTGAGGTGATGATCCGTCATCCACACTGATATGTCTGCCAGACATGCAGAGATGCGATTCGCCACCTGGTCGTCAGAAGGGGGAAAGGAGAAGATTAATTGTGTGTCGTCTGCATAGCAATGATAGGAGAGACCATGTGAGGTTATGACAGAGCCAAGTGACTTGGTGTATAGCGAGAATAGGAGAGGGCCTAGAACAGAGCCCTGGGGGACACCAGTGGTGAGAGCACGTGGTGAGGAGACGGATTCTCGCCACGCCACCTGGTAGGAGCGACCTGTCAGGTAGGACGCAATCCAAGGGTGGGCCGCGCCGGAGATGCCCAACTCGGAGAGGGTGGAGAGGAGGATCTGATGGTTCACAGTATCGAAGGCAGCCGAGGAGGAGTGAAAGGATGCCAGGTCCGCAGGGAGGCGAGTTTTCCTCCATTTCCGCTCGGCTGCCCGGAGCCCTGTTCTGTGAGCTCGCAATGAGTCGTCGAGCCACGGAGCGGGAGGGGAGGACCGAGCCGGCCTGGAGGATAGGGGACATAGAGAGTCAAAGGATGCAGAAAGGGAGGAGAGGAGGGTTGAGGAGGCAGAATCAGGAGATAGGTTGGAGAAGGTTTGAGCAGAGGGAAGAGATGATAGGATGGAAGAGGAGAGAGTAGCGGGGGAGAGAGAGCGAAGGTTGGGACGGCGCGATACCATCCGAGTAGGGGCAGTGTGGGAAGTGTTGGATGAGAGCGAGAGGGAAAAGGATACAAGGTAGTGGTCGGAGACTTGGAGGGGAGTTGCAATGAGGTTAGTGGAGGAACAGCATCTAGTAAAGATGAGGTCGAGCGTATTGCCTGCCTTGTGAGTAGGGGGGGAAGGTGAGAGGGTGAGGTCAAAAGAGGAGAGGAGTGGAAAGAAGGAGGCAGAGAGAAATGAGTCAAAGGTAGACGTGGGGAGGTTAAAGTCGCCCAGAACTGTGAGAGGTGAGCCGTCCTCAGGAAAGGAGCTTATCAAGGCATCAAGCTCATTGATGAACTCTCCGAGGGAACCTGGAGGGCGATAAATGATAAGGATGTTAAGCTTGAAAGGGCTGGTAACTGTGACAGCATGGAATTCAAAGGAGGCGATAGACAGATGGGTAAGGGGAGAAAGAGAGAATGACCACTTGGGAGAGATGAGGATCCCGGTGCCACCACCCCGCTGACCAGAAGCTCTCGGGGTGTGCGAGAGCACGTGGGCGGACGAAGAGAGAGCAGTAGGAGTAGCTGGTGATGAATATGTAGCGAGGGCCAGCCGATTAGAGCATACGTGTCGCAGTGGTGGGTGGTATATGGGGCTTCGGTGACAAAACGGATGGCACTCTGATAGACTGCATCAGGTTTGCTGAGAAGAGTGTTGGAGGCTATTTTGTAAATTACATCGCCGAAGTCGAGGATAGTTAGTTTTATGAGGGTATGTTTGGCAGCGTGAGTGAAGGAGGTGGGTTTTTTTGCGAAATAAGAAGCCGACTCTAGATTTAATTTTGGATTGGAGATGTTTAATATGAGTCTGGAAGGAGAGGTTACAGTCTAGCCAGTCTAGTCTAACTACAAATACCTAAGTCAGAACCGTCCAGAGTAGTGAATCTAGTCGGGCAGGCGGGTGTGGGCAGGGATCTGTTGAAAAGTATGCATTTAGTTTTACTAGTGTTTAAGAGCAGTTGGAGGCCACGGAAGGAGTGTTGTATGGCATTGAAGCTTGTTCGGAGGTTTGTTAACACAGTGTCCAAAGAAGGGCCAGAAGTATACAGAGTGGTGTTATCTGCGTAGAGGTGGCTCAATGAATCACCCGTAGCAAGAGCGACATCTTTGATATATACAGAGAAAAGAGTCTGAGAATTGAACCCTCTGGTACCCCCATAGAGACTGCCAGAGGTCCGGACAACAAGCCCTCCGATTTGACACACTGAACTCTGTCTGAGAAGTAGTTGGTGAACCAGGCTAGGCAGTCATTTGAGAAACCGAGGCTGTTGAGTCTGTCGATAAGAATACGGTGATTGACAGAGTCGAAAGCCTTGGCCAGGTCGATGAAGACTGCTGCACAGTACTGTCTTTTATCGATGGCGGTTATGATATCGTTTAGTACCTTGAGCGTGGCTGAGGTGCACCTGTGACCAGCTCGGAAACCGGATTGCACAGTGGAGAAGGTACGGTGGGATTCGAAATGGTTAACGATGCTTTCGAAGACTTTAGAAAGGCAGGGCAGGATGGATATAGGTCTGTATTTTTGGGTCTAGAGGTCTGTACCCATTTTGGGTCTAGAGTGTCACCCCCTTTGAAGAGGGGGATGACTGCGGCAGCTTTCCGATCTTTGGAATCTCGGACGATACGAAAGAGAGGTTGAAACGACCGGTAATAGGGGTTGCAACAATGGCGGCGGATAATTTTCGAACGAGAGGGTCCAGATTGTCTAGCCCAGCTGATTCCTACAGGTCCAGGTTTTGCAGCTCTTTCAGAACATCTGCTATCTAGATATAGGTGAAGGAGAAGCTGGGGAGGCTTGGTCAAGTAGCTGTGGGGGTTGCGGAGTGGTTGACTGGGTTTGGGGTAGCCAGGGGGAAATAGACTTTAGTGTCCTATAACTTTTTGGAGTTAGAGCTACAGGATGCAAATTTTTGTTTGAAAAAGCTAGCCTTTGCTTTCCTAACTGACTGCATGTATTGGTTCCTGACTTCCCTGAAAAGTTGCATATCGTGGGGACTATTCGATGCTAGTGCAGTCTGCCACGGGATGTTTTTGTGCTGGTTGAGGGCAGTCAGGTCTGGAGTGAACCAAGGGCTATATCTGTTCTTAGTTCTACATTTTATGAAAGGGGCATGCTTATTTAAGATGGTGAGGAGATTACATTTAAAGAACGACCAGGCATCCTCTACTGACGGGATGAGGTCAATATCCTACCAGGATGCCTGGGCCAGGTTGATTAGAAAAGCCTGCTCGCAGGAGTGTTTTTTGGGAGCGTTTGACAGTGATGAGGGGTGGTTGTTTGACCGCGGATCCATAGCGGACACCGGCAATGAGGCAGTGATCGCTGAGATCCTGATTGAAAACAGCAGAGGTGTATTTGGAGGGCAAGTTGGTCAGGATAATATCTATGAGGGTGCCCATATTTACGGATTTAGGGTTGTACCTGGTGGGTTCCTTGATAATTTGTGTGAGATTGAGGGCATCTAGTTTAGATTGTAGGACTGCTGGGGTGTTAAGCATATCCCAGTTTAGGTCACCTAACAGAATGAACTCTGAAGATAGATGGTGGGCAATCAATTCACATATGGTGTCCAGGGCACAGCTGGGCGCTGTGGGGGGTCTATAACAGGCGGCAACAGTGAGAGACTTATTTCTGGAGAGATTCATTTCTTAAATTAGAACATGAACACAGGGGTGTCAAATTCATTCCATGGAGGGCCGAGTGACTGCTGGATTTTGGTTTCTCCTTTCAATTTGTGTGCAATTAAGACCTACAACCAAGTGATGGGAGTTCCGAACTAATCAGTGACCTTAATTCATCAAGTACAAGGGAGAAGTGAAAACCAGCAGACAATCGGCCCTCCAGGGAATGAGTTTGACACGTGCCTTAACAGTCAACCAGTGTTTCCCAAACTCCATCCTTGGAACCCAAAGGGGTGCACGAGCTTGATGATTAGTTGATTATTTGAATCCGTTCTGTAGCGCTAGGGGCAGAAATGAACACATCCACCGAGGTTGGGAAACACGTGAGTTACACCAAAAGGTCTGAACCTCTTGAAGAGTTCGCTAGGTGTTGCTTTAACATCGCAACAATATATAATCAGTTTATTAAATGACATGAAAAGTGGCCAGCCAACTCCGGCAGGCTGCAGGCCTCTCTCTGACTGGCGCTGTGAGGAGCCGCCTAACACATGACAGCTGCTGATAAGATGATTCAATAACGGATATTGCCCAGTGTACATGATTCATCGGGCAATAGTACTCCTTCACACCTCTGACAAGGCGTGTGGTGTTTGCTGTTTTGATGCATGCAGCTCTAGAGAATATAGAGCGTGATTGTCCTAGCACGGGCCTTCCCTCGAATCCGAGTCCCTGTTCTCATTCTAGCGTATTCCATGGTCTGAGAATGTATTGTCCACTTGCATGTCTCCACACCGACTCACCTTGCTGTAGAGTGATGGCGTCCAGCTCCCCCATGGTGAACGGGGACGTCTCCCGGGATCCGAGCTCCCACCCCGGCCACAGCCCCACCACAGGCACCCTGGAGGAAACGCTGCAGCAGATGAACCGCCTCATCCAGGAGAACCGAGACCTGAAGGGTGAGGCATGGAGAGGGGACCAGAATGTGGTTCAGCCTTAAAGCTCATTGAGAATCTACTGTGTGGGTCGGAGACATTAGGATGTTACGGCATATGAGGTTCTGATTGTCTTGCACTGGCGGATGATGTTATTGACTCCTCTGTCCGTGTGTGTTTCTGTGTGTTTTTACAGTAATGTACTCTCTGTGTATCTTCCCCTGTAGAGGCACTGAAGCAGACCAACATGTCGATGAAGGAGCGCTTCGAGGGTTTGTCTGTGTGGAGGGAGAAGCAGAGGGAGGAGAAGGAGTTCCTGGAGGAGAGGCTTGATGAGGCGCGTGGCCGTGTGGAGGCCCTCTCCTCACACAACCAGGAGCTCAGCATGAAGGTGGAGGAGCTGGAGGGCGAAGGGAAGGGACAGGTGAGAGAAAGGGAAGGCTAATGTTCACAAGCTTAGTTCTCTGGCTAGACCTGACATCAGCTTATTAATAGAGAAATTAATGTTTGGAGGATGAATGATTGTCTGTAGTTTTAGCTAGATTTTGTATAACAAAAGAAGAGACTTGGAAAATAACAATGGAGTGTTGATTTATTTACGTGTGTGTGTGTGTGTGTATGGGTATAATGCTGGGCAGACTTTTGTCTTATCTGTGCTGTGTCACCTCCAGGCCGAGACAGCCAATCAGAATGCAGAACTGGAGGCGCTGCATGCCCAGCTGGTGCGTCTGCAGGCAGAGAAGAGTGACCTAGTGGCCATGAACTCTGAACTCCAGCTCAAGACAGGTCAGGGGTCAGAGGATGACTCCTTCATAGAGATCAGGATTGCTGTGAGTAACACTCACTCACTCACTCCATCCATCCATATTATAAGGGTGTGTGTCCTGACTTTAGCACTGCTGTGTGTGTGTGTGTGTGTGTGTGTGTAGAGAGATGATACTGGAAAGGACCTGTATCATAATGAAAGGGACCCCAGGTATGACATGAGTGTATCCAGGCAGGAGTCTGAGGAGCTGACTGTCAGCCAGCTGCTCCAGTCCCTGAGGAAGGAGACCCAGAGGGTGGAGAGGTTACAAATCGAGCTCCAGGCTACCAGATCCAGGTAGGCCGCATTTCTGCCTGGGCTTTATGTTTGGGTGGAACCGAAGACTGATGTTCCTATGTCTTTCAGAATCACAGAGCTGGAGGAGAAAGAAACTAACACGGAGAGCTCCACACAGACCTCACTACTGCCAGAGGTGGTTTCCCCAGCACTAGCCAACACAGCATGTGGTACTGAGCCAGAACCAGCGGAGGAGCCCCAACAGAACTCTGGGAAGGAGAAGGTAGATGCACAGATAAGCTCTTACCCAGCCTGTCTCTCACCCTGTAAGAACAGGGAAGTTAATGAGATTGAAATGTATTAATGTACAATATGTAACAGGGATTTTCCAGGTGAATTAAAGAAGTTACAGAGAAAGTAAATTTACATTTACATTTAAGTCATTTAGCAGACGCTCTTATCCAGAGCGACTTACAAATAAATCAATGTGGTTTAATACAAGTTGCAACAGGGAGACACCTCCAACACAGAAGCAGAGAAGCAGGACCTTATATTCTAATCTCACAGCACCAATGTTCTGTAAACACCCGCCGAGAGGCTTGTAGGAAGTCACAGCATCAGCTGCTACAGAGTCAGTGTCCCAGAATACAATAACAATCAGCGTCCCCTGTCCTCATACCTCCAGTCTGGCGTCAATCACTATCAGATATGAACAATCCATGACATTCAGTATCAAGTCTAGTGACCATCAACCAGAGAGTTTCCCAAATAAAACACTGGAAATCATGTGTATTACAAAACAAGAACATAAATATGCTTAGCATTGTTAATTACTCTTAACTGGATATCAACTTTTCATTACAATGGCCTAACCCTTAGCTTCTTGATCAGAACTGTCAGTATGTTGGACTGTTGCCTGTTCTGTCAGGCTGCGTCAGAGGTGGAGGATCTGAAGGCTCAGATGATGACCCTGTTTAATGAGCTACAGCAGGCTCAGAGCAAACTGGATGAGGCAGAGGGCTTGAAGATGAACCTGCAGGACAGGTGAGCGAGACGGAGAGAGGGAGAGCTACATAGACAATGAAAATGTGCAAACTATGCTAACCTTTGCTCATTCCCTTTTCACCAATACCACCCTTTCGCTTTGCCTCTATCCCTCTGTCTTTCTCGATCTCCCCATCCCTCCCTCTCTCTCTCTTTCTCGATCTCCCCATCCCTCCCTCTCTCTCTGTAGATGTAGGGATGTGGAGCGTGACGTGGTGACTCTGACAGCCCAGCTGGTAGAGAAGCAGGAGGTACAGAGTGAGAATGACAGACTGAAGCTGCAGGTGGACAGTATGAAGGCCCAGAGCCAGCTAGAGCAGAGGAAGGCTGGAGAGGAGAGGTGGGACAGCAGTGCACACACTCTGACATATGCCTACTCCATCTGACACTGTTGGGCATTGGGCCCCTTGGGTGGGGTCTTGGGACATAAATTCCCTGCTCCTCTTTTGAAATCATCCCACTCCCCCCTATCGGTTTTCACAGGTCAGTGCCATGAGTTTCTAAATCTAAATAATATCTTAGTCATTATGAGTCAATTGCCCCTCCTCCCTCCTCAGGACTAACCTGACCCAGCTGAAGGATGCCTACACCAAGCTATTCGAGGACTACAATGAGTTGAAGCAAGAGAGCAAGAACAGAGAGGTGACCACACTACTATTTGGCACATTGCACTGTTTTGTCCTTTGTCAAAATGGTATGGCATGGTGAAGGTGATGAATCTGACCGTTGCCCTCTGTGTGGCCTCCAGCCACTGGTCACTAAAGAGGTGGGAGACCTGCAGACCAGACTGGACGCAGCAGAGAAGGCCCTGGCTGCTAAGCAACAGCAGATAGATGTTATGAAGCAGGATATATATCAGAAGGAGAAGGAACTGGAGACCATCTCTGTGTTCCAGGCTCAGGTAGGTTTTCTGTGTGTGTTCTCCATCTAGTTGTGTGTGTGTGCGCGCCATCTAGTTGTGTGTGTGTGTGTGTGTGCTCCATCTAGTTGTGTGTGTGCTCCATCTAGTTGTGTGTGTGCTCCATCTAGTTGTGTGTGTGTGCTCCATCTAGTTGTGTGTGTGTGTGCTCCATCTAGTTGTGTGTGTGTGTGTGTGTGCTCCATCTAGTTGTGTGTGTGTGTGCTCCATCTAGTTGTGTGTGTGTGTGCTCCATCTAGTTGTGTGTGTGTGTGCTCCATCTAGTTGTGTGTGTGTGTACGCCATCTAGTTGTGTGTGTGTGTGCGCCATCTAGTTGTGTGTGTGCTCCATCTAGTTGTGTGTGTGTGTGTGTGTGTGCTCCATCTAGTTGTGTGTGTGTGTGTGTGCTCCATCTAGTTGTGTGTGTGTGTGTGTGCTCCATCTAGTTGTGTGTGTGTGTGTGCTCCATCTAGTTGTATGTGTGTGTGTGCTCCATCTAGTTGTATGTGTGTGTGTGCTCCATCTAGTTGTATGTGTGTGTGTGCTCCATCTAGTTGTATGTGTGTGTGTGCTCCATCTAGTTGTATGTGTGTGTGTGCTCCATCTAGTGTGTGTATGTGTGTGTGTGCTCCATCTAGTGTGTGTATGTGTGTGTGTGCTCCATCTAGTTGTGTGTGTGTGTGTGTGCTCCATCTAGTTGTGTGTGTGTGTGCTCCATCTAGTTGTGTGTGTGTGTTTGTGTGTGCTCCATCTAGGTGTGTGTGTGTGTGCTCCATCTAGGTGTGTGTGTGTGTGTGCTCCATCTAGTGTGTGTATGTGTGTGTGCTCCATCTAGTGTGTGTGTGTGTGTGCTCCATCTAGTTGTGTGTGTTCTCACACTTGGAAAAAGGTTCAAACATTCTAATTTAATTGCACTGAACTCTGTGTGAACAGTTTGGAGTTCTACAGTAACTTAAAAGTGACTGTCAGTGAAGGAAGTTTCTTTGTTAAACCAGTAGTTAAATGAAGGCTAAGTACCCTCCCAAAAAAGTTTAACAACTGCTTATATTTTCATAAAGTGAAATAGGTGCAGCTTTAAAAAAAAAAAAAAAAAAAAAAAAAAAACATTTTTGTTTACTTCTACTCCGACTCAGTGGCTTGATATGAATATGCAATGGGGAAAATTATTAAATGAAACACAAGAAAGAAGGCAATAGGCAATCTTTACTCTAGAATGGAATAATCAGCCGTAATATCAGCAGTTTGATGTCCGTGTGCAGTACTGGTATCTCCAGCGACGATCTCTGAAAATCCACAATACATTTTGAGGTAAACATTCTCGTTGTTGTTAACCTCGTCCCCTCCCCGACAAAAATCACAGTAGCTGTTGACTCGACAGCAGTAGAACTTCCACCTGTGATGGACATCATACATGTATAGTATAACACACTGATCACAGTCAGGTTTATGTCAAACCTGGATTCAAATATTTGTTTTCTTTCAAATACTTCAGCTGCATTTGATGGACCCAATGGAATAGTCCCAAAAGTGCAAATGATGCTCATATGGCACTCCAAGCAGGCTAAATCAACCTCTCAAAGTATTTGAAAAAAATAAACGACTACTATTTGAACATAGGATCTGGTACACGGTGAGGTCTTCTCACCTTCTATCCTCATGGCGGTTGAAATGATAGCTGTTCATCCCGGTGAGGACATAGTTTTTGGGGAATTCAAAGGTGAACTCCTGGTCGAAGTCATTTATGTAGGGAGACCAGTGGCACTCAGGCTCATAGACAAACGTGTCTTTGCACTCAAAGCCCCACAAACGGTCTTCATAGGCGTTGTTATGCTGACTGAAATTAGATATGTGCATTGTCATGGATCTATTAAATGGCTGAATTGATTTGAAAACAAACATAAATTGAAGGTTTAATTTGTTGATATGCCCAGTATCAACAGTGCAGTACAGTGCAGCGCACCTAGCAGTGTTGTAGTACTCGAGACCAGATATTGAGTGTCTCGGTCTTGGTGTCGGATACATTTGTACTCGGTCTAGGACAGTGAGGATTCTTCCCGAAACCAGCCGAGTAAAAAAACTATCAGCTTCCATTCAGTCACCGCATAAAACCACTTCACCAGGCCAAATACACTGCTCAAAAAAAATAAAGGGAACACTTAAACAACACAATGTAACTCCAAGTCAATCACACTTCTGTGAAATCAAACTGTCCACTTAGGAAGCAACACTGATTGACAATAAATTTCACATGCTCTTGTGCAAATGGAATAGACAAAAGGTGGAAATTATAGACAATTAGCAAGACACCCCCAATAAAGGAGTGGTTCTGCAGGTGGTAACCACAGACCACTTCTCAGTTCCTATTCTTCCTGGCTGATGTTTTGGTCACTCTTGAATGCTGGTGGTGCTTTCACTCTAGTAGTAGCATGAGATGGAGTCTACAACCCACACAAGTGGCTCAGGTAGTGCAGCTCATCCAGGATGGAACATCAATGTGAGCTGTGGCAAGGTTTGCTGTGTCTGTCAACGTAGTGTCCAGAGCATGGAGGCGCTACCAGGAGACAGGCCAGTACATCAGGAGACGTGGAGGAGGCCGTAGGAGGGCAACAACCCAGCAGCAGGACTGCTAGCTCCATCTTTGTGCAAGGAGGAGCAGGAGGAGCACTACCAGAGCCCTGCAAAATTACCTCCAGCAGGCCACAAATGTGCATGTGTCTGCTCAAAAGGTCAGAAACAGACTCTGAGGGTGGTATGAGGGCCTGACGTCAACAGGTGGGGGTTGTGCTTACAGCCCAACACCGTGCAGGACGTTTGGCATTTGCCAGAGAACACCAAGATCGTCAAATTCCCCACTGGCGCCCTGTGCTCTTCACAGTTGAAAGCAGGTACACACTGAGCACGTGACAGACGTGACTGAGTCTGGAGACGCCGTGGAGAACGTTCTGCTGCCTGCAACATGACCGGTTTGGCGGTGGGTCAGTCATGGTGTGGGTTGTCATTTCTTTGGGGGGCCGCACAGCCCTCGATGTGCTCGCCAGAGGTAGCCTGACTGCCATTAGGTACCGAGATGAGATCCTCAGACCCCTTGTGAGACCATATGCTGGTGCGGTTGGCCCTGGGTTCCTCCTAATGCAAGACAATGGAGTTGGTGGATGCTTTAGTCCAGGTCTGGGAGGAGATCCCTCAGGAGACCATCCGCCACCTCATCAGGAGCATGCCCAGGCATTGTAGGGAGGTCATACAGGCACATGGAGGCCACACACACTACTGAGCCTCATTTTGACTTGTTTTAAGGACATTACATCAAAGTTGGATTTAATTTTGAGTGTCACTCCAAATCCAGACCTCCATGGGTTGATAAATTTGATTTCCAATGATCATTTTTGTGTGATTTTGTTGTCAGCACATTCAACTATGTAAAGAAAAGTATTTAATAAGAATATTTCATTCAGATCTAGGATGTGTTATTTTAGTGTTCCCTTTTATTTTTTTGAGCAGTGTATATACATTCCTTTCTGGAAACTTTAAGACATTCTTTATATCTATTATAGACATGTTTCTGCAGTGGTGAACCTATAGATCTTCAGTGTGTGACAGTGGTGAACCTATAGACCTTCAGTGTGTGACAGGTTAGTACAGTGGTGAACCTAATAGATCTTCAGTGTGTGACAGTGGTGAACCTAATAGATCTTCAGTGTGTGACAGTGGTGAACCTATAGACCTTCAGTGTGTGACAGGTTAGTACAGTGGTGAACCTATAGGTCTTCAGTGTGTTACAGGTTAGTACAGTGGTGAACCTATAGGTCTTCAGTGTGTGACAGGTTAGTACAGTGGTGAACCTATAGGTCTTCAGTGTGTGACAGGTTAGTACAGTGGTGAACCTATAGGTCTTCAGTGTGTTACAGGTTAGTACAGTGGTGAACCTATAGGTCTTCAGTGTGTGACAGGTTAGTACAGTGGTGAACCTATAGGTCTTCAGTGTGTGACAGTGGTGAACCTATAGGTCTTCAGTGTGAGGTTAGTACAGTGGTGAACCTATAGGTCTTCAGTGTGTGACAGGTTAGTACAGTGGTGAACCTATAGGTCTTCAGTGTGTGACAGGTTAGTACAGTGGTGAACCTATAGGTCTTCAGTGTGTGACAGGTTAGTACAGTGGTGAACCTAATAGATCTTCAGTGTGTGACAGGTTAGTACAGTGGTGAACCTATAGGTCTTCAGCGTGTGACAGGTTAGTACAGTGGTGAACCTATAGGCCTTCAGTGGTGAACCTATAGGCCTTCAGTGGTGAACCTATAGGTCTTCAATGTGACAGGTTAGTACAGTGGTGAACCTATAGGTCTTCAGTGTGTGACAGTGGTGAACCTATAGGTCTTCAGTGTGAGGTTAGTACAGTGGTGAACCTATAGGTCTTCAGTGTGTGACAGGTTAGTACAGTGGTGAACCTATAGGTCTTCAGTGTGACCGGTTAGTACAGTGGTGAACCTATAGGTCTTCAGTGTGACAGGTTAGTACAGTGGTGAACCTATAGGTCTTCAGTGTGTAACAGGTTAGTACAGTGGTGAACCTATAGGTCTTCAGTGTGTGACAGTGGTGAACCTATAGGTCTTCAGTGTGTGACAGGTTAGTACAGTAGTGAACCTATAGGTCTTCAGTGTGTGACAGGTTAGTACAGTGGTGAACCTATAGGTCTTCAGTGTGTGACAGGTTAGTACAGTGGTGAACCTATAGGTCTTCAGTGTGACAGGTTAGTACAGTGGTGAACCTATAGGTCTTCAGTGTGTGACAGGTTAGTACAGTGGTGAACCTATAAGTCTTCAGTGTGTGACAGGTTAGTACAGTGGTGAACCTATAGGTCTTCAGTGTGTGACAGGTTAGTACAGTGGTGAACCTATAGGTCTTCAGTGTGACCGGTTAGTACAGTGGTGAACCTATAGGTCTTCAGTGTGACAGGTTAGTACAGTGGTGAACCTATAGGTCTTCAGTGTGTAACAGGTTAGTACAGTGGTGAACCTATAGGTCTTCAGTGTGTGACAGTGGTGAACCTATAGGTCTTCCGTGTGTGACAGGTTAGTACAGTGGTGAACCTATAGGTCTTCAGTGTGTGACAGGTTAGTACAGTGGTGAACCTATAGGTCTTCAGTGTGTGACAGGTTAGTACAGTGGTGAACCTATAGGTCTTCAGTGTGTGACAGGTTAGTACAGTGGTGAACCTATAGGTCTTCAGTGTGTGACAGGTTAGTACAGTGGTGAACCTATAGGTCTTCAGTGTGTGACAGGTTAGTACAGTGGTGAACCTATAGGTCTTCAGTGTGTGACAGGTTAGTACAGTGGTGAACCTATAGGTCTTCAGTGTGTGACAGGTTAGTACAGTGGTGAACCTATAGGTCTTCAGTGTGTGACAGGTTAGTACAGTGGTGAACCTATAGGTATTCAGTGTGTGACAGGTTAGTACAGTGGTGAACCTATAGGTATTCAGTGTGTGACCGGTTAGTACAGTGGTGAACCTATAGGTATTCAGTGTGTGACAGTGGTGAACCTATAGGCCTTCAGTGTGTGACAGGTTAGTACAGTGGTGAACCTATAGGTCTTCAGTGTGTGACAGTGGTGAACCTATAGGCCTTCAGTGTGTGACAGGTTAGTACAGTGGTGAACCTATAGGTCTTCAGTGTGTGACAGGTTAGTACAGTGGTGAACCTATAGGTATTCAGTGTGTGACAGGTTAGTACAGTGGTGAACCTATAGGTATTCAGTGTGTGACAGTGGTGAACCTATAGGCCTTCAGTGTGTGACAGGTTAGTACAGTGGTGAACCTATAGGTCTTCAGTGTGTGACAGGTTAGTACAGTGGTGAACCTATAGGTCTTCAGTGTGTGACAGGTTAGTACAGTGGTGAACCTATAGGTCTTCAGTGTGTGACAGGTTAGTACAGTGGTGAACCTATAGGTCTTCAGTGTGTGACAGTGGTGAACCTATAGGTCTTCAGTGTGAGGTTAGTACAGTGGTGAACCTATAGGTCTTCAGTGTGTGACAGGTTAGTACAGTGGTGAACCTATAGGTCTTCAGTGTGTGACAGGTTAGTACAGTGGTGAACCTATAGGTCTTCAGTGTGTGACAGGTTAGTACAGTGGTGAACCTAATAGATCTTCAGTGTGTGACAGGTTAGTACAGTGGTGAACCTATAGGTCTTCAGCGTGTGACAGGTTAGTACAGTGGTGAACCTATACTTCAGTGGTGAACCTATAGGCCTTCAGTGGTGAACCTATAGGTCTTCAATGTGACAGGTTAGTACAGTGGTGAACCTATAGGTCTTCAGTGTGTGACAGTGGTGAACCTATAGGTCTTCAGTGTGAGGTTAGTACAGTGGTGAACCTATAGGTCTTCAGTGTGTGACAGGTTAGTACAGTGGTGAACCTATAGGTCTTCAGTGTGACCGGTTAGTACAGTGGTGAACCTATAGGTCTTCAGTGTGACAGGTTAGTACAGTGGTGAACCTATAGGTCTTCAGTGTGTAACAGGTTAGTACAGTGGTGAACCTATAGGTCTTCAGTGTGTGACAGTGGTGAACCTATAGGTCTTCAGTGTGTGACAGGTTAGTACAGTAGTGAACCTATAGGTCTTCAGTGTGTGACAGGTTAGTACAGTGGTGAACCTATAGGTCTTCAGTGTGTGACAGGTTAGTACAGTGGTGAACCTATAGGTCTTCAGTGTGACAGGTTAGTACAGTGGTGAACCTATAGGTCTTCAGTGTGTGACAGGTTAGTACAGTGGTGAACCTATAAGTCTTCAGTGTGTGACCGGTTAGTACAGTGGTGAACCTATAGGTCTTCAGTGTGACAGGTTAGTACAGTGGTGAACCTATAGGTCTTCAGTGTGTAACAGGTTAGTACAGTGGTGAACCTATAGGTCTTCAGTGTGTGACAGTGGTGAACCTATAGGTCTTCAGTGTGTGACAGGTTAGTACAGTAGTGAACCTATAGGTCTTCAGTGTGTGACAGGTTAGTACAGTGGTGAACCTATAGGTCTTCAGTGTGTGACAGGTTAGTACAGTGGTGAACCTATAGGTCTTCAGTGTGACAGGTTAGTACAGTGGTGAACCTATAGGTCTTCAGTGTGACAGGTTAGTACAGTGGTGAACCTATAGGTCTTCAGTGTGTGACAGGTTAGTACAGTGGTGAACCTATAAGTCTTCAGTGTGTGACAGGTTAGTACAGTGGTGAACCTATAGGTCTTCAGTGTGTGACAGGTTAGTACAGCGGTGAACCTATAGGTCTTCAGTGTGTGACAGGTTAGTACAGTGGTGAACCTATAGGTCTTCAGTGTGTGACAGGTTAGTACAGTGGTGAACCTATAGGTCTTCAGTGTGTGACAGGTTAGTACAGTGGTGAACCTATAGGTATTCAGTGTGTGACAGGTTAGTACAGTGGTGAACCTATAGGTATTCAGTGTGTGACAGTGGTGAACCTATAGGCCTTCAGTGTGTGACAGGTTAGTACAGTGGTGAACCTATTGGTCTTCAGTGTGTGACAGGTTAGTACAGTGGTGAACCTATAGGTCTTCAGTGTGTGACAGGTTAGTACAGTGGTGAACCTATAGGTCTTCAGTATGTGACAGGTTAGTACAGTGGTGAACCTATAGGTCTTCAGTGTGTGACAGGTTAGTACAGTGGTGAACCTATAGGTCTTCAGTGTGTGACAGGTTAGTACAGTGGTGAACCTATAGGTCTTCCGTGTGTGACAGGTTAGTACAGTGGTGAACCTATAGGTCTTCAGTGTGTGACAGGTTAGTACAGTGGTGAACCTATAGGTCTTCAGTGTGTGACAGGTTAGTACAGTGGTGAACCTATAGGTCTTCAGTGTGTGACAGGTTAGTACAGTGGTGAACCTATAGGTCTTCAGTGTGTGACAGGTTAGTACAGTGGTGAACCTATAGGTCTTCAGTGTGTGACAGGTTAGTACAGTGGTGAACCTATAGGTCTTCAGTGTGTGACAGGTTAGTACAGTGGTGAACCTATAGGTCTTCAGTGTGTGACAGGTTAGTACAGTGGTGAACCTATAGGTATTCAGTGTGTGACAGGTTAGTACAGTGGTGAACCTATAGGTATTCAGTGTGTGACCGGTTAGTACAGTGGTGAACCTATAGGTATTCAGTGTGTGACAGTGGTGAACCTATAGGCCTTCAGTGTGACAGGTTAGTACAGTGGTGAACCTATAGGTCTTCAGTGTGTGACAGTGGTGAACCTATAGGCCTTCAGTGTGTGACAGGTTAGTACAGTGGTGAACCTATAGGTCTTCAGTGTGTGACAGGTTAGTACAGTGGTGAACCTATAGGTATTCAGTGTGTGACAGGTTAGTACAGTGGTGAACCTATAGGTATTCAGTGTGTGACAGTGGTGAACCTATAGGCCTTCAGTGTGTGACAGGTTAGTACAGTGGTGAACCTATAGGTCTTCAGTGTGTGACAGGTTAGTACAGTGGTGAACCTATAGGTCTTCAGTGTGTGACAGGTTAGTACAGTGGTGAACCTATAGGTCTTCAGTGTGTGACAGTGGTGAACCTATAGGTCTTCAGTGTGTGACAGGTTAGTACAGTGGTGAACCTATAGGTATTCAGTGTGTGACAGGTTAGTACAGTGGTGAACCTATAGGTATTCAGTGTGTGACAGTGGTGAACCTATAGGCCTTCAGTGTGTGACAGGTTAGTACAGTGGTGAACCTATAGGTATTCAGTGTGTGACAGGTTAGTACAGTGGTGAACCTATAGGTATTCAGTGTGTGACAGTGGTGAACCTATAGGCCTTCAGTGTGTGACAGGTTAGTACAGTGGTGAACCTATTGGTCTTCAGTGTGTGACAGGTTAGTACAGTGGTGAACCTATAGGTCTTCAGTGTGTGACAGGTTAGTACAGTGGTGAACCTATAGGTCTTCAGTATGTGACAGGTTAGTACAGTGGTGAACCTATAGGTCTTCAGTGTGTGACAGGTTAGTACAGTGGTGAACCTATAGGTCTTCAGTGTGTGACAGGTTAGTACAGTGGTGAACCTATAGGTCTTCCGTGTGTGACAGGTTAGTACAGTGGTGAACCTATAGGTCTTCAGTGTGTGACAGGTTAGTACAGTGGTGAACCTATAGGTCTTCAGTGTGTGACAGGTTAGTACAGTGGTGAACCTATAGGTCTTCAGTGTGTGACAGGTTAGTACAGTGGTGAACCTATAGGTCTTCAGTGTGTGACAGGTTAGTACAGTGGTGAACCTATAGGTCTTCAGTGTGTGACAGGTTAGTACAGTGGTGAACCTATAGGTCTTCAGTGTGACAGGTTAGTACAGTGGTGAACCTATAGGTCTTCAGTGTGTGACAGGTTAGTACAGTGGTGAACCTATAGGTATTCAGTGTGTGACAGGTTAGTACAGTGGTGAACCTATAGGTATTCAGTGTGTGACCGGTTAGTACAGTGGTGAACCTATAGGTATTCAGTGTGTGACAGTGGTGAACCTATAGGCCTTCAGTGTGTGACAGGTTAGTACAGTGGTGAACCTATAGGTCTTCAGTGTGTGACAGTGGTGAACCTATAGGCCTTCAGTGTGTGACAGGTTAGTACAGTGGTGAACCTATAGGTCTTCAGTGTGTGACAGGTTAGTACAGTGGTGAACCTATAGGTATTCAGTGTGTGACAGGTTAGTACAGTGGTGAACCTATAGGTATTCAGTGTGTGACAGTGGTGAACCTATAGGCCTTCAGTGTGTGACAGGTTAGTACAGTGGTGAACCTATAGGTCTTCAGTGTGTGACAGGTTAGTACAGTGGTGAACCTATAGGTCTTCAGTGTGTGACAGGTTAGTACAGTGGTGAACCTATAGGTCTTCAGTGTGTGACAGTGGTGAACCTATAGGTCTTCAGTGTGTGACAGGTTGGTGATTCTGAAAGGACAGCAACTGTAATACTAGTGCACTCATGTAGGAGGGTGGACATTTTATAAAACACAAAGGGCCAGTGGTGTAGTGCAGGGTATATGCAGGTATCTAGCTTCTGATGGCATAGGAATGGATGACTTGGCTAGCTAGATCTCCCTTAGAGACCAGCAAAGAAAAATCCAGATTGGATCTTTTCTATTTAGTATTAAACCTTTCCAACAAAAATTGAAGAGATTTAAATTAGAAAAATTAAAATAATAATTATCATGTTATTATTTTATAAATCCTTAGCCCTTGTCTAAAGGCTTAGAAGGCCATTGTTCTCCAATGTGTTTGGGTTAGTAATATTTGTAGAATGGCTCTATTTTCTCTCGGCATGCATTTTTAAAAAACTTTTCTATATGTCTAAAGAATCTATATGTTCTGAAATATGAACACAGATATACTGGACACTTTGAACTCTTGTGGTGGTGATTTGACACAATTACAACCATGGTCTTGAATTGGACTCGCATTTTTCCGGTCTTGACTCTCTCGCCCACCCTCCGGTCTTGAATCTGTCTCGCTTTAGGTGGTCTTGAACACAACACTGGCACTTACTGGTCTATGCAGCATAATGAGATCATTTTGTTCATAATTGATGAAAAGTAGAACAGCACTAACGATTTAGAGAACACGTTTCATTTTGGGAATCAGTCAGTGAAAGTGCTGATGCAAAAAGAAAGGCCACTTTGGTTGAATATTGATAGTAGGCTAATTTAGTGCCTTTTCTCACCTTTTTTATGTAAGAGATGGATTGTCTAGAAGGGCAGTTAAAATGTAAGGGCTGGTCAAATTGGTTTTCCAATCGGAGGCCTGCAACACACAAGCAAGAGCACAATAACTGAATAGTGTTATTATGTAAATTACGCAAAAGGCATAATCATATGGTAATGGTAGTCTGCATCTGCATCTCCTAGACATTTTGGTTACTCACTCTTCATGTATTTCGGCTGTAAGCCAATTATAAATGTTTTCCTGATAACCAACCTCTTACACAAAGAAATGAACACTTCCTTCAGCCTACAACTTAAAACAACAGCATACCTTGCCCGTTGACCAAGACACCAGCAAGAAGCAGAATATAGAAATTGGGTCAATTCATGGCTTCTCTGAAACGTGTGGTCTTAACACAACAGCACAAGCAAGGGTAATGATCAATTTATAGAGCCACACCCAAGCAGTGTTCTTGGGCCATGTACTTTGGTAATTGTTGTTTGTATTGCTGGCATCATTCCAAGTTTTGTTTCTGAGAAATGTTGCAAAATTGACATTTTTCATAAATGATCCCTCTTTATGGTTTAAAAAAATGTATTTTATTCCCCAGGGGCTTATTGGTTGGCGCTTCCATACTTCTACAACAATTTAAAGAACATTGAACATGAACACTACATTCTGATGATGGCATTCACATTAATCTGTACAACAATACAGCCACACCTTGTAATCATTGACACGTATAGACAAATGTTTTTCTGTGATTATGTGTCATTTTTAATAATGTGTTTTGTGTGCGTGTGCTTTTTTTTTTTTTTGTCCAGGCGGAGGTGTACTCCTCTGACTTCTACGCGGAGCGAGCAGCTCGGGAGAAGATTCACGAGGAGAAGGAACGTCTGTTTGCTCAGCTGGAGTTTGTCAAGAAACAGAACACTCAGCTACAGGACGAGATTGACTCACTGGGCAGGTGCGCATCAGATTACATATTGATGATATGACCACAGACTGGTCATATTAGGTGACGTTCACTGCCATTTTGGATCCACCGCCTGACTACAACTGGTTTCTGTAGGCAATCTCTGAGCGATATGCAGAGAAGACACATGCCACGTGGAGGCAACATGCAGGGAGCCAGAGGTACAGGACAGTACAATGCTTTAAGTCATTCACCTTGCTGAGAGAGCAGGGCTCAAGCCAGGGCACATCATATTGTTTTCTGCCAATTAAATGTTCTCGTATTTATTTTATCACGAAAACACTCTGCTCCTCTTCACCCCATCAAATTATTTACAACAATGATAATTACATAATTTATGCTGTGTGTCTACAGTTGTGGCCAAAAGTTTTGAGAATGACACAAAATTTGCTGCTTCGGTGTCTTTAGATATTTTTGTCAGATGTGACTATGGAATACTGAAGTATAATTACAAGCATTTCATAAGTGTCAAAGGCTTTTATTGACAATTACAGGAAGTTGATGCAAAGAGTCAATATTTGCGGTGTTGACCCTTCTTTTTCAAGACCTCTGCAATCCGCCCTGGCATGCTGTCAATTAACTTCTGGGCCACATCCTGACTGACGGCGGCAGCCCATTCTTGCATTATTAATGCTTGGACTTTGTCACAATTTGTGGGTTTTTGTTTGTCCACACGCCTCTTGAGGATTGACCACAAATTCTCAATGGGATTAAGGTCTGGGGAGTTTCCTGGCCATGGACCCAAAATATTGATGTTTTGTTCCCCGAGCCATTTAGTTATCACTTTTACCTTATGGCAAGGTGCTCAATCATGCTGGAAAAGCCATTGTTCGTCACCAAACTGTTCCTGGATGGTTGGGAGAAGTTGCTCTTGAAGGATGTGTTGGTACCATTCTTTATTCATGGCTGTGTTCTTAGGCAACATTGTGAGTGATCCCACTCCCTTGGCTGAGAAGCTACCCCACACATGAATGGTCTCAGGATGCTTTACTGTTGGCATGATACAGGACTGATGGTAGAGCTCACCTTGTCTTCTACGGACAAGATTTCTTCCGGGTGCCCCAACAATCGGAAAGGGGATTAGTCAGAGAAAATGACTTTACTCCAGTCTTCAGCAGTCCAATCCCTGTACATTTTGCAGAATATCAGTCTGTCCCTGATGTTTTTCCTGGAGAGAAGTGGTTTATTTGCTGCCCTACTTGACACTAGAACTTCCTCAGTCTTCGCCTCACTGTGAGTGCATCTGCACTCATACCTGCTTGCTGCCATTCCTGAGCAAGCTCTGTTCTGGTGGTGCCCCGATCCCGCAGATTAATCCATTTTAGGAGACAGTTCTGGTGCTGGCTGGACTTTCTTGGGCGCCCTGAAGCCTTCACAACAATTGAACCGCTCTCCTTGAAGTTCTTGATGATCCGATAAATGGTTGATTTAGGTGCAATCTTACTGGCAGCAATATCCTTGCCTGTGAAGCCCTTTTTGTGCAAAGCAATGATGATGGCACGTGTTCCCTTGCAGGTAACCATGGTTGACAGTGGAAGAACAATGATTCCAAGCACCACCCTCCTTTGGAAGCTTCCAGTCTGTTATTCAAACTCAATCAGCATGACAGAGTGATCTCCAGCATTGTCCTCGTCAACACTCACACCTGTGTTAACAAGAGAATCACTGACATGTCAGCTGGTCCTTTTGTGCCAGGGCTGAAATGCAGTGGAAATGTGTTTGGGGGATTCAGTTCATTTGCATGGCAAAGAGGGACTTTGCAATTAATTGCAATTCATCTGACCACTCTTCATAACATTCTGAAGTATATGCAAATTGCCATCATACAAACTGAGGCAGCAGACTTAGTGAAAATTAATATTTGTGTCATTCTCAACTTTTGGCCACGACTGTATATAAGGGAATATCGTTACCATACCACTGTGTGTCTGATAGGTGGTGATGCCAGGGACTGGCAGCAGCAGGGGAATATACCGGAGCACGTCTGCCCCAAGTGTAACGAGATCCTACCAGACCTGGATAGCCTGCAGATTCACATCATGGACTGCATCATCTGAGCCTTCATCATAGTCATCAGCAACAATAAAGACAACTGCCGCAGATGCACCATAATCAGATTCTTCCTCTACTTCATCATCCCATTTATGGCAGAGTGAAATGCCATAAAAAGTGCATTTATTTTGCAGTTCACGGCTATGTTGCTCTGGTCTATGTTTTAGAACATATAACTATAATATAACATGTATTCTTACAGTACAACTAGACACAGAGGGGTGAAAAACATCCTGTAAAATGTATCACGTTTAATATACTGTTAGGTGATAAATGGAGAACTGGAATTTGTATTTTTAGTTTGGTAACTGGTTTATTTTCTTATGACAGCTGTCTGTCACATAGTTTAGAATGAATTAACTCTCTAGCAAGAAACAACTTGGTTTATTAAATGCTTATTATGGATTTTCGGGTGGTTTAATTTAATCCAGCTGTAATTCTGTTTCCATGAAGGTTATGAATAGATTATGATTACAGCATAGACATTTCCTTTTGAATAATTCAACGGAGGGAAGGATGCCCAAGACAGTTTTTTGTTTTGTTTTTGTAAATGTATATTGCACATACATTTTATCCATCATCATCATGGTTTGTACATTTATAATTAAACCTATGTAGCCTGCAGGATGTATGCCTATGCAAGGGAGTGTACTGTTTTAGCCATCTACTAACTTCTGTATCCAGATGGATTCACAAATCCTGTGATTCTGTAGAAATAATTATGAAAATATGTAATAAAGGTTATTGGTACAGTAGGCTGTTTCTGTCTCTTTGTTGCACACACATCTAGAATATAAAACTCTTATTGCACCTGAAAAAATGCAACATGAGAGTACCCACCATGGATATGGAACAGAATCGGCTTTATATATATGGTGTAAAGCAGCTCGAGCTGCAACCAACACTCAAACTGGACAGTTTTATCTCAATCTCTTCATTCAAAGACTCAATCATGGACACTTACTGACAGTTGTGGCTGTTTTGTGTGATGTATTGTCTCTACCTTCTTACCCGTTGTCGGTGTCCAATGTATATAACCTGTTTTGTCCTGCTACCATGTTGTGTTGCTACCATTATGTGTTTGCTGCCATGCGATGTCTTAAGTCTCCATGTAGTGTTGTCTCTTGCCGTGATGTGTTTTGTCTCTTTATATATATATATAATGCCGTCATTGTAAATAAGAATTTGTTCTTAACTGACTTGCCTAGTTAAGTAAAGGTTAAATATCTTCAGATGTTTGTTCCGTCAATGCAAATCCGGGTTCTTTGGGACTCACCGTAATCTGACCTCTTAACTCTTACCTTCACCATTCAAATTCAATATGGTCTTGATCCCGGATCCCAGATAGCACAAACCATGTTTGTTGACATTCACCACCTTTGTGTATATATTAGCACAGCGGCTGTTGCCTATATATAAATGAGCCATGCCTACTTTAGAGACACCAGTCAATAAAATGAAATAAACGTATCAAATGTGGATAATAATTACAACAAAAAAATGTAAATTAAGTATACACTAGGGATACATTTATGATTTTATTGGCGATATGCTGACGCGGTCGCCAGGTGTACGGTGTTTCCTCCAAGACATTGGTGCGGCTGGCTTCCGGGTTAAGCGGGCGTTGTGTCAAGAAGCAGTGCGGCTTGGCTGGGTTGTGTTTCAGAGGACGTACAGCTCTCGACCTTCGCCTCTCCGGAGTCCGTACGGGAGTTGCAGCGACGAGACAAGACTAACTACCAATTGAATACCACAAAGTCCCATCTCCTAGCACCTCAGAATTTTCCCCATGGGCCAACTAGCAATCTAGACCGGTATGATTAACTGTCCCAATGGCGTGTGTAAACCTAGCATGATAGCAGATCAGGCAGACTGCTCAGAATTCTAATTCACCTACTATCAACATTATTTAATCATCCTGTCAGACCAATATAACTGTGTCTTTATGGCTTAGTACAGATACATACAGTGGGGCAAAAAAGTATTTAGTCAGCCAATTGTGCAAGTTCTCCCACTTAAAAAGATGAGAGATGCCTGTAATTTTCATCATGGGTACACTTCAACTATGACATACAAAATTAGGGGGAAAAATCCAGAAAATCACATTGTAGGATTTTTTATGAATTTATTTGCAAATTATGGTGGAAAATAAGTATTTGGTCAATAACAAAAGTTAATCTCAATACTTTGTTATATACCCTTTGTTGGCAATGACAGAGGTCAAACGTTTTCTGTAAGTCTTCACAAGGTTTTCACACAATGATCACAAGAATGGTGAGCAAAAATCCCAAAACCACACGGGGGGACCTAGTGAATGACCTGCAGAGAGCTGGGACCAAAGTAACAAAGCCTACCAGTAACACACTACGCCACCAGGGACTCAAATCCTGCAGTGCCAGACGTACTGGCTTAAGCAGGGAGACACATGTCCAGGCCCGTCTGAAGTTTGCTAGAGAGCATTTGGATGATCCAGAAGATTGGGAGAATGTCATATGCTCAGATGAAACCAAAATATAACTTTTTGGAAATGCAAATGCAAATCATGAGTTGCATCCAAAGAACAGCATACCTATTGTGAAGCATGGGGGTGGAAACATCATGCTTTGGGGCTGTTTTTCTGCAAAGGGACCAGGACGACTGATCCGTGTAAAGGAAAGAATGAATGGAGCCATGTATCGTGAGATTTTGAGTGAAAACCTCCTTTCATCAGCAAGGGCATTGAAGATGAAACGCGGTTTGGGTCTTTCAGCATGACAATGATCCCAAACACACCGCCCGGGCAACGAAGGAGTGGCTTCATAAGAAGCATTTCAAGGTCCTGGAGTGGCCTAGCCAGTCTCCAGATCTCAACCCCATAGAACATCTTTGGAGGGAGTTGATAGTCCTTGTTGCCCAGCAACAGCCCCAAAACATCACTGCTCTAGAGGAGATCTGCATGGAGGAATGGGCCAAAATACCAGCAACAGTGTGTGAAAACCTTGTGAAGACTTACAGAAAACGTTTGACCTCTGTCATTGCCAACAAAGGGTATAGAACAAAGTATTGAGATTAACTTTTGTTATTGACCAAATACTTATTTTCCACCATAATTTGCAAATAAATTCATTAAAAATCCTACAATGGGATTTTCTGGATTTTTTTTCTCATTTTGTCTGTCATAGTTGAAGTGTACCTATGATGAAAATTACAGGCCTCTCTCATCTTTTTAAGTGGGAGAACTTGCACAATTGGTGGCTGACTAAATACTTTTTTGCCCCACTGTATGTGTTTATCTGTGTCTTGTCTCTAGTGTAAGTACACATACTTCAAGCCTGCTTATCGCTGTGTGGAGGAGAAGCATGAGCTGCAGTGGCTCGACGCCACCAAATGCTTCTTCAAGGGCCCCTGTGGATAGAGAGCCATTGCACTGGACCACCTGCCACACAAACACTGCAGGTGAAACACGTACACTCTCAAACACAATGCAGGTCACGTGCTACTGTGCTCATCAGATATGCTAATGCTGCGTTCTCTATTGCAGTAACTGTGTCCTGTTCAAATGGGAAAGAGACGGCATGTTGAAGGTAAGTGTCGCGTTTTAGTGGGTTTGGAGTTCAGATGGACCCAAAGCACTTCCTTCTCCCATCTGATTGGTCCCGGGTTTGACTACTACTTCCTGTTCCTGTCCACGGGAGAAGTCAGGGCCTAAGATAGCTGGGGAGCTGCTGAAGCCTCGAGGTGACGAGCAGCCCAAGTTCCTCAACGGCATGCTGTAGTCCTCAGTCACTTACAGTCACCTTCATCATTGTCTTCATCATAGGAAGCGACTGCTGCTGGTGCTATTGGACTTTCTGGTGTATATTTCTCTGCATGTTGTATGGTGTTTTTTTACTGTGGATATAATTTGAAGCTGATTATGGATTTTAAATTGCTGTGTTTTGAATGGATTCAATTGTATTTCCGAATGAGTTGTTTGTTGTTCCCTCCTGCTGGCTTTGATGGGAATGTGCTGATTAAATCGTGCTGAGTAATTTACCAACCATCTCCTCTGTCTGACTTGGGCTCGCTGGAAGAAATTGTCTCCTGTGCTATATTTTGTCCTTAGTCTGAGGGGGTTTTGGAGACACCCAAAAAATAGTAACAGGAGCTGGATAAAGAGAAGATCAAGTAGGTCTGAACAAGGGAACTAGCTCACTGTTTTGCTTCTCCCAAATGTGATTTAATACAGCCTGCCTCCTCAAAGTGATTAACAGTCAGTTGTATTGGTCTAAGCAGGTTGTATAGAACACATCATATATCAACCACACCATGTGACCAGGTTATGGCTCAAATATAGGAACAAACAGGCACTAGTTCAACTCCTGAGGTAGAGACCTGTCTGTCAGTGTCCTTATAGTCCCTCTCTGTCTGTCTTCTTCTCTTGGCCCAGTGCTGTCTAAAGTTGCAGCTGTGGAACGTTGGTAGTCTCGCATGGAGTCACGGCATTAGTCTCAGTCTGATGAGTTCCCCAGCACTCACTCGCACACTTACATTTTATCATCCCTTCTTCAGCTTCCCCTCTCTCTTTTCATTCGCTCTTTCTCTCACTCACACATTTCATTCAGGTTATGAATCTAGGTGCTTAAGAATTCACCCCCTGATTTAGCTCTATATATATGCCATATATTTTTTTCACAGCAGTACATTTTATTGGTGTCTGTGGTTCTGAATTACAGTTACAGGTTTCATATTTGCGATTGCAGTTGGGTTACAATACAGAAAAGACCGTACAGTTTGATACACAGACAGATGTGAAAGAAACACAGACCACACCACACAGATACATGTACAAACACAGAGATAAGCATACAATCACGACAGCCTCCTTTTTCAAACTTGACCTGCCAGTCTTTAATAGTTTTGAATATAAATGTTGCAAAACCGTGTTTTATCTACATAATACTACCATTTTAAATGATTGAGTTTAATAGTTTTGTATGTCAACCTTTTTACTCCTAGATTAGTGATGTTTTGGCCACCTCCCTTGCTCTTGTTATGTCCGTCTGATAGGCTAGGTGTCTTAAATGGCACAGGGTCCTGCCAATCACAGGCTGGTGCACCATGTTCGGATCTCCTTGGCCTATGGAGCATGCTCACCAACCGCGGGGATAACGGGGGTAGAGTCCATCATAGTGGAACTCACGCCACTGCTCTGTCTTCTCCCGTGTCCTCTCATCCTGCTCTGTGGATGGAGAGAGGAGAAGAAGGGAGCCGAGAGAGGGGAAAGGAAAAGGGTTGAGGGTTTTTTGTTTGTGCCAACCTGCAGAGTGTAGAACTCGGAGGACTAAGAACGTGTATTTCTGTCCTTCATGTGAAACACTTCGGTTTACTTATGTGGGAGAAAACACTTCCCAGAAACGCAAAGGGAACAAGAACTACCACAAACCCAACACATCCCTATACAGACGTGTGGTCAACGTGTTCAGTGCAGCACACTGTGAAAACTGTGATTAGACTCTGTGATTACTGCAGATAAATCAAGATGTGGCGTTTACCACTAAGGTATAAGGGTCTGAGTTGAACCAAATGGGCACTTATGGTTTTAAACCTCATCTTTGGAACAGAGTTAGTCGGTCTTACCATCGCGCTCCTCTTCCACGTAGTTCTCAAACTCGTTCCTCTGTTCGTCATAGTACTCCCTCCTCCTCTCATCAGCTGACAGCCTTACCCTCTGCTCGGCTACGGAGGGAGGGAGGAGGGGGAAAGAAGGAGAGATGGAAGAAGGTGTTAGGGTCACTAAGGTAGAGTGAGAGGTGTTGTCTTAGTTACGTCATGAACCTCAAAGATGTTTGGCGCCAAACTTCCAACCTGTCCTCACCTCACACGTTCCTCACGCCACACACTGCAGGCAGTCCAACTCTATCACACAGTTGTTGGGAGAGATACTATACCTGTTGCTTTATATACACACACACACACACACACACAGGCTGGTACTGTATACATTGAACACTAGCCCTCATTGGGGTACTCACATAAGTTTTAAGGTGACATCACAACATTTTTAGTACACACACACAACAAGAACACACACACTGACTAGTAGGTTGTTTTCTTACAAAACGGTCTGGTGGAAACTTTCTCAGGTACTAGACTTACTGGTTGGGTTCACTATCTCTCCCTATTGGCATGGGAAACATATATTTACATTGCCAGAGCAAGTGAAATAAACAATCAAAAATTAACAATAAACATTACAATCACAATTTTCTAAAGGATAGAAACATTTCACATGTCATATTGTGGCCATGTACAGTGTTATAATGATGTGGAAATAGTTAAAGTACAAAAGGAAAAATAAATAAATATTGGTTGTATTTACTGGTTGCCCTTTTCTTGTGGCAAACAGGTCACAAATCTCTGTCTCTCTGTCGTCGTGGCTGCAGACCTGCTCACGTGTCTTACTGTAACCCAATGACCAAGTTAACACACCTTTCCATTATCCTCCTCAGGTTTCTTCTCTTTCTTTTCTCTCTCTCATTTCCTCTTGTTGTCTCTCTCTCTCTGCACTAGATTAATGGTTAATTGGTCCACACATTCCTGTCTCAGCTCCTGCAGTGCCTTCCGTTTGACCTGCGCATCATTCCACTAACACGGTCACAACAAAGTCGTATACACACATACACACACATTCACACATGCCCTCATGCACGCGCACGCGCACACACACACACTTCTCTCCCTTCTCTCTCTTGCACACCCAGCTCCTTGGTGACTGGCTGGCAGGCGATATAAACAGTATTTTGTAACTAACGCTTTCCAGGAATGTGGGCTTGTTTTCTCTGAGCGGTGGCCCAGAGAGGTGCACTGACAAGGAGCTGGAGCAGACGACAGCCTATCTGTCTCTGGGACTGGCTGAGAGGGACAGAGAGAGAGAGAGAGGGAAAGAGGCTGCACCACACTACCCTGTGACTCCTTTTGCTGCCTCCAGCCTGTGTGTGTGTGTGTGTGTGTGTGTGTGTGTGTGTGTGTGTGTGTGTGTGTGTGTGTGTGTGTGTGTGTGTGTGTGTGTGTGTGTGTGTGTGTGTGTGTGTGTGTGTGTGTGTGTGTGTGTGTGTGTGTGTGTGTGTGTTCAGTGTTCAGTCTGCCCTCCGAGTTCACAGCCATGACCTCAAACCACACCACCCAACATTTTAATCCACAGACCATAAAATGAATAGACTTTGAGTACACACACACACCAGCAGTCTCTACAGAGTGCTGTAAACCTCACAAAACAAACTGTCCATAATGGCACCAGCAACTTCAACCACATGCAAACACTAACATCATCAACCCCCATGTCCCCTGTCCTGCCCCTGCCCCGGCTCCATAGTAATGCCCCATAGTGATGGTAAACAGCCTCACCGAGGACCTCCGCCTCATATTTGCGCCGACTACGCTTTTTGAAGAAGTTTGCTCCATCCGCATCGGGCATGAAGACTCTCCGCGCTGACCCTGGGGGCAGACGGTAGCAGGGAAGGGTCAAAGAGGGTCATTGGGGTCACTCAGGTTGGGGAGGGGGAATGGAATATATGACACTCACCTTTGGGCTCTGCAGCTTTTCCCTCTCTTCCATCTCTCACCGATGCACTCCGCACCCCGGGGGAGACTGGGAAAGAGAGACAGAGGTTTTTGACAATTTTACACTTGAGCTGATCAGCAAGGCCTCTTTCTAGACGTTCTGCACAAGCACCTTTCAGAAAAGGTCTCACCATAAACATCAAACCTACACCATAAAAAAGTTTTTAAAATGTGACCCTCCACCTCCTCTCCCACACCCTACCTTGACCCCCCCCCCTCCCGCATGTCAACCCCCTATCGGGGTACTTACGTGTGAGGATGAGGAGGGTGGCGAGCAGAGAGAGAAAGACCAGATGAGTCCAGGACATGATGAAGAATACAGTGAAACAGCGCTGCGAACAGTCAAGTTATGAACTGAGAGAGAGAGGGAGAGGCGAGGGAGGGAGGGAGGGAGGGAGGAGGGAGGGAGGGAGGGAGGGAGGGGCGAGGGAGGGAGGGAGAGGGGAGGGATGGAGAGGCGAGGGAGGGAGAGGGGAGGGATGGATAGGGGAGGGAGGGAGATGCGAGGGAGGGAGAGGGGAGGGATGGAGAGAGTGGGTGTGAAGAGAAAAAGAAAGAGAGGGAGTTTTGGGGAAGGGGGACAGCTGGAATTTCATTTGCCTTGAGGAGGGGTGAGGAGGGGGCCATGACATATAACCTGAGACAGAATCTGTTGTTGAAACTGAGGAGAGACACTTAAGAACACACAAGAAAAATCTCCAGAGACTATTTACAGGGGGGGTACCGGTACAGAGTCAATGTGTGTGGGCACCGGTTAGTTGAGGTAATATGTACCTGAAGGTAGAGTTATTAAAGTGACTATGCATAGATGATAACAACAGAGTAGCAGTGGTGTAAATGAGGGGGAGAGGATGGGATGGAGGGGGAATGCAAATAGTCTGGGTAGCCATTTGATTAGGTGTTCAGGAGTCTTATGGCTTGGGGATAGAAGCTGTTTAGAAGCCTCTTGGACCTAGACTTGGCGCTCTGGTACCGCTTGCCGTGTGGTAGAAAAAAGAACAGTCTATGACTAGGGAGACAATTTTAAACTTCTAACCAAAATAAACTCAAATAAACACAAAATAAACACAAAAAAAGAAACATCCCTTTTTCAGGACCCTGTCTTTCAAAGATAATTAGTAAAAATCCAAATAACTTCACAGATCTTCATTATAAAGGGTTTAAACACTGTTTCCCATGCTTGTTCAATGAACCATAAACAATTAATGAACATGCACCTGTGGAACGGTCGTTAAGACACTAACAGCTTACAGACGGTAGGCAATTAAGGTCACAGTTATATAAACTTAGGACACCAAAGAGTCCTTTCTCAAAAGAAAGATGCCCAGGGTCCCTGCTCATACGCGTGAACGTGCCTTAGGCCTGCTGCAAGGAGGCATGAGGACAGATGTGGCAGATGTGGCCAGGGCAATAAATTGCAATGTCCGTACTGTGAGACGCCTAAGACAGCGCTACAGGGAGACAGGATGGACAGCTGATTGTCCTCGCAGTGGCTGACCATGTGTAACAACACCTGCACAGGATCGGTACATCCAAACATCACCCCTGCGGGACAGGTACAGGATGGCAACAACAACTCCCCGAGTTACACCAGGAACGCACAATCCCTCCATCAGTGCTCAGACTGTCCGCAATAGGCTGAGAGAGGCTGGACTGAGGGCTTGTGGGCCTGTTGTAAGGCAGGTCCTCACCAGACATCACCGGCAACAATGTCGCCTATGGGCACAAACCCACCTTCGCTGGACCAGACAGAACTGGCAAAAAGTGCTCTTCTCTGACAGGTCGCGGTTTTGTTTTACCAGGGGTGATGGTCGGATTCACGTTTATCGTCAAAGGAATGAGTGTTACACCGAGGCCTGTACTTTGGAGAGGGATCGATTTGGAGGTTGAGTGTCCATCATGGTCTGGGGCGGTATGTCACAGCATCATCTGACTAAGCTTGTTGTCATTGCAGGCAATCTCAACGCTGTGCATTACAGGGAAGACATCCTCCTCCCTCATGTGGTACCCTTCCTGCAGGCTCATCCTGACATGACCCTCCAGCATGACAATGCCACCAGCCGTACTACTCATTCTGTGCGTGATTTCATGCAAGGCAGGAATTTCAGTGTTCTGCTATGGCCAGCGAAGAGCCCGGATCTCAATCCCATTGAGCAAGTCTGGGACCTGTTGTATCAGAGGATGAGGGCTAGGGCCATTCCCCCCAGAAATATCCGGGAACTTGCAGGTGCCTTGGTGGAAGAGTGGGTTAACCTCTCACAGCAAGAACTGGTAAATCTGGTGCAGTCCATGAGGAGGAGATGCACTGCAGTACCTAATGCAGCTGGTGTCGCCTTTGTTCAAGGACACATTATTCCATTTCTGTTAGTCACATGTCTGTGGAACTTGTTCAGTTTATGTCTCAGTTGTTGAATCTTATGTTCATACAAATATTTACACATGTTAAGTTTGCTGAAAATAAACGCAGTTGACAATGAGAGGACGTTTCTTTTTTTGCTGGCTTGATGTCATGCAGAAAAGAGGGGTGAAGGAGAGAGAGAAGGATGAGAGTAAGGGACGTATAGGAGAAGGAGAGAGCGAGTGAGAAGGAGCAGAGGCAGAGATTGACTTTCATTACACCTCACAAATCATAAGGGTGTCACTGATCTAAATGGCCGTGTAAGAACCACACACAGCACGGGGAGTGGAGGAGGACAGTGTGTGTGGTCTGCTCCGGGTTACTGATCTGAGGTCAGTTCAGGCCAATGAGGACACTTCTTTCATCACTGTCCAATCAGTGACCAGGGTCTCGCTGGAGATGTCAAAGATGCTTTTGTATCCGTCAGTTTGTAGGCCTGAAGATGTAGTGTGTGTTTCGCGTTTTCAACTCTGTTTTCGCTGCTTGGAAGACTTGTTGACCAGGAGACTCTTAATAAGGAGATGGGGATTAAAATGTGCTTGTCTGTGTGTTAACTTGCTGTGTGTGTCCCTCTGTTGTATTGTGTGTGTGGATGCATATGTTTTCCCCCTGAGGAGAAGCAGGTGTGTGTGTTTTGTGTTGATGCATGCAAGCCTTGCCAGGCCTGGGCATATGAAAAGCAGCAGAGCCCATTCACCTCTCTGGTATGGATGATCTCAGTACTGTTCATTGCCCCGATGGGCACAGCTCCCATAAGTTACAAACAATGTGCTATACCCTCCACAGGAGGTTGGTGGCACCTTAAAACTTCTTCTCGATATGACAACAGCCAGTGAAAGTGCAGGGCGCCAAATTCAAAACAACAGAAATCTCAAGTATTTTACATCATTTTAAAGATACACTTGTTGTTAATCCCACCAAATACTTATTTTCCACCATAATTTGCAAATAAATAAATTAAAAATCCTACAATGTGATTTTCTGGATTTTTTTCTCATTTTGTCTGTCATAGTTGAAGTGTACGTATGATGAAAATTACAGGCCTCTCTCATCTTTTTAAGTGGGAGAACTTGCACAATTGGTGGCTGACTAAATACTTGTTTGCCCCACTGTAAATCAGATATTACAGGAATATTCTGTGAGTCTTGATTGTGTATTACTGACTAGAACATATAAGAATCTCGTTAAATGATTATATTTCTTTTCCATATGGGCAAGTGGTGATGCAGCCAGTCAAGATGCTCTCAATGGTGCAGCTGTATAACCTTTTGAGGATCTGAGGGCCCTGAGAGCTGAATAACTTTGACTGTTTCACATTCAAGCTTCAAGATGAAGTTCAGCTTTTTTCTTCTTTCCTCTAAAAGGAATCTACATTCAGTATCTATGTAGCCACAATTATGACAAACAGCCAGACCACCTCCACAAATACTGCAAAAAACATCATGCAGTAACCCAAGGACGCCACCTTGAGGACTGTTTATGCATTCACATTAACACATGCAGGTGTCTATGTTTTGGAAAAATCAAGAAGAGAAGGCTTTGTTAAGACTGAAGTAGGAAACTGAGCAGAGGAGTCTGTCCTTGGCTTTTTTTCCTGAGTGAATGAGTGGCTAAGAGACCTGTGTGTGTGTGCATGTGCGTGTGTGATCATGAGTATCAGGTTTATGGGTCTCGATTTTGACACTGAATTACATGTGTAGGGTTGGTAGGATTTCATGTATAGTGTATGTATGATTAACTGGTAGACTTAAGGGCTTTACTCTGAATGGAATGGTTGTTCTCCTTTCCATGACACAGACGCGCGTGGCACGGCACACACACACACGCGCACGCAGCCCTCAGGTGTTTTCTTTGGTTCCACAGGAGAGGCATCAGCCCAAGTCAGGAAACATCTCAGCCTCCATTTGAAAACACAGGGCAAACACTTCCTCACGCACAGGAACTCTCCTTCCTTCACACATAGGATTTACATATCACTTGCCAGGTATCCAGACTGGTGCTGTATATGGAAATTGGAGGTGGACACTATTCATCTTAATTGTAATGCTCTTTCTCTGTCTTTAAATTGTCCTTATTGTCTCATCCCCTATCCCTGATCCCCCTCCCCCACACCATTCTAAGAGCTCTACCTCCCCCCAACACTATATCTGGATCTGGAACAGGGCGGGACACTGGGATTGTACGTGTCTCCACGGTGATGGAGATTTCACAGAGCTTTAGCTGCTGAATATTCATGAGGCCTGGGGCTGGCTGGGAGTGTGTCTGGAAAGCATATTGGGTCGAGGGGGAAGGTTTAGGTTAAACACGTCAGATTTAGGGGATCAAGAATGGTCTCCGAGGGTGTGTGTGTGTGTGTCTGGGATGTGGCACAAAGGAGTGAGGAAACCAAGAGAGTATCTCACCCTCCTCATTAGAATCTCACCATCCTCACTAGAACTCTAAGGAACAGATGATAAAGAGAATAAAGTAATTGATTCTGAGTCCCGTTTATTGTCAGTTACATCGACAATAATGAAAGGAAATCACATAAACTAATTTACAAACAAAGTACTCATTACAAACTCTTTAAAAGCAGCCTAGATTTGATTGTTAAGGCGGTGATGTCAAATACACCTAGGATTCTGTTATATTAAGGCATCAAGGTTACTGGTATTTCATGGTGGACTGGTATACAAAGCGACACCCTGAGTACCTGGTTTCCAAAGTGTACTAAAACACGCTCATATTCATAACAGAAATAGCCTCCTATTCACCTTCATCCACCCACCTCTCGTACACACTCTCTTTCTCCTAGTCTATCACGCTCTCTCTCTCTCTCACACACATTCTACCCCTGCTCCTCTCACTCCAGTCCACCACACAGTAAGTGCTTTATTGTCAGGCAGAAGATGATCACTTAACTGTGCAATAAACATCCCTTTAGTTTAATATATATATTATATATAATATAGAGTCATATCTAACTGACAGGAAACAGTCCACCTATATCAATGGTTCATTTTCTTCCCCTCATGTGTTAAACTGTGGAATACCGCAGGGCTGCTGCCTTGGGCCACTTCTTTATTTAATATATACCAACGACCTTCCCTATGCCTTAGCTGAAACTCAAGCTACTATATTTGCAGATGATACTACAATTTGCAGCAAGCTTTACAAGGAGATTTGGGGAATATCAGGGAGTGGGTTTGCCCAAAAAAACTTGTTTTAAACACCAAGAAAACCAAAGTTATAGGAAAAGGCCAAAACAGCATGGGATACAATTAAGTATGGGAGGAGTACAAATTGAAGAAGTGGCAGAAACCAAACTATTGGGAGTGCAGCTAGACAACTGCTTATCATGGTCGTCTCAAATAACTCATCTATGTAAAATAAAACATTAAAACAGCATGCATGATCAGAAGGATAGCTAAATATTTACCAGGAAAAATTATTCAGCAAAAAACACAAGCATTAATTGAGAGTCAGGTGAACTACTGTTCTGTGGTCTGGGGAAATGCATCAGCAAGTGAAATTAGGAGGCTGCAGAATGCACAGAACAAAGCAGCAAGAATTGTTTTAAGGTGGAGATATGGTTCTTCTGTTGCAGTTTTGTCCGCCACAAAATATCATTTCGATTTAGAGCAATAAAGAAATTGAATAAATTAACTGAGCAAACCAGAAACCTTTCAATATATAAATTTAAACATTATTTTAAAATGATTTAAATATAATACATAGAAATGTTGTGGGACTATAGTAGATGAAGAATCAGTATTTTTTAGATTGAGTATTTATTGGGTCATTATGTTTGTATATTATGTATGTTTGTAATAGTGTGTTATATGTGAAAATATGTTTGTATTATAAATGGTATTTTAATGTTTAAGGACTCTTGGAAGATTAGTCCAAATGGGGACTAAAAGAGATCCAAATAGAATCAAATCAAAATCAAATCAAATATGTTAAACAAACCCGGCAAACAGCCCTGACTGGACTCTTGGACACTTACTCTTGCCCAACGAATAAATTACTCCCGTCAATGAGTCTCAGCTTATTGGCTGGTGGATTAGCCAACTTTTTCAATCTCCTTTGATTGGCAGGTTGTTAGTGGTGAGTGACCGTCAGTCACACTGTGGTGGGCGGGCTCTCTCACAGATTGGTCCTATCCCCTTGCACCAGACGGCCCCTTACAGCCCAGGTATCCTATACCACACACAAAACAGACAGTGTTACACACAACACACTGTTACCCACAGTTTATTAACAATGTGTTTCATGTATACTGTATCACTCCTGCAGAGATGTGATGTACCTCAAATGTGACGTCATTAACAGCGTATTTCCTTGCTGCGATCTCTTTCACCTCCTGGCCTATGTTCTCCTGGGTGGTTCCCCTCACGTCAATGTAATAGCAGTCAGCACTGGCATAGTGGCAGGAGATGGCCTACACACACACACACACACACACACACTTCCATGATTTCGGGATCCTAGAATGGTTCGGTATCTATGGCTTCCAGAGTGTTTTTCAGTGTTGAGTGTGATACCTTGCGGAAGCCCTGCGTCTGGTTCATTCCAGATCCATGGATCAATAGAGGGTGGAAGAACACTGTGTCTCCTTTCTCCATCTCCAGGTGCACCCTGGGATGATTGGGGTCATGGTCACGGACACCGTGGTACATCTTATTGACCCCGCCCTGAGGAAGAGGAAAGGGAAGTGATGTCACAAGATCTAGTGGGGGTAGCCAGGCTTGTTGAGGATGCAGGTGTGTGTGTATCACCTCCCACTCTGGGTAGTCGTGTTCTTTGAGGGTGCCGTGGTGAGAACCAGGAAGGACCACCAGACAGCCGTTCTGGCGGTGAATCTTCTCCATGGCGGTCCAGGAACAGACAATACGGTCCGCCGGACGGAATGGAAAATAATGCAGGTCCTGGTGCATGGGGTGACGAGATGTCTTATTACCTGAGATAGATCACACACACAAATAAACATACATTACATGGACAGGCTCTCTGTTTTCACTCTCTAGAACAGGGGTGGGCAACTCCAGTCCTCGAGGCCCTGATTGGTGTCACACTTTCTCCATCCCTAGCAAACACAGCTGATTCATCAAAATTCATTCTAAACTGAAGATCATGATTAGGTGATTGGAGTCAGGTGTGTTAGCTGGGGCAGAACTGTGACACCAGTCAGGCCCTCGAGGACTGGAATTGCCCATCCCTGCTCTAGAAGGTGTGTCTATGTGTGTCTTTTTGGATAAGGGTCAGTGTTAGAGGTTGAGGGTCAGGGGTTAGAGGTTAGATATGGGTCACACTGTTCTGTACCTGTGTCTGGGGGCTTGTTGATCAGCATGGTGTGCATGGCCATGATGTTGGGACCAGTGAAACACTCCACATAATTCAGGATCTGAGAAAGACAAAGACAAGTGAAATAATAAAAACTAGATGTGGAACAAAATAAGAAAAAAAGGAAAGACTGTAAGAAGAACGGGTGTGTTCTGAGCTTATGTGTGCGCTTGAGAGTGTGTGCGTGTGTGTGTGCATGAATGCGTCCGTGTCAGCCTGATCACTAGAAATAGACTTTGATTTCGGACGTTTGAAAAGGTCCTGAGAACGTGGATATCTATGCCTTCCTAAGCGCTCACCAAAAAAATGAAATAAAAACGATTGCCTGGCAGGAACTCGTGATGCTCGGAGACGAAGCGCTCTGCCCAGACCACTGCGTTACGGCAGTTCCCAACGCTCTAGCAAAAATAGAACGTCGAATTTCGATAGGAAACTATGAGATCTTGATGCAGTCCACCTGCGTGGGTCCGTGTTTGTGTGTCCATGCAGTGTGTGTACCTGAGGCAGGCCACAGTAGCGGAATAACTCAGGCTCTTCCTGGAAGTCCTGCAGCTTGGAGATGGCCTTCTGGTTAGGGACGAACTCTGACTTGGCGATGGACACGTCCCTCATCACCACCAGTCCCGGGACCTGCACCTCCCGACGGCATATCCGCTCAAACGCCACCCTGCCACACACACACAAACAGTCCTTGTTGAGTGTAGCATCCCTAATTAAGCCCAGCTGTTAAAGCCATGTGTCTCTGGTACAGAGGAGCAGTGTTCTGGCGTTCTACTGGTGAACCATGCTGCATGTGGGGTCAAAGACAGGGGACATATTGAAGCGCTGGTGGAGACAGTCAAGTGATCTTCAGGCATTCTTCTCTTCTGTGGTCTCTTTTGTACTTTCATCGTGGCGCATTCTTACGTTAGACGCCTGTTTTTTGTTTATCTAGTGTTATCCTTTCAGTAACATCTGAGACCTTTCTGTTGTCTCGCTCATGGTGTTGTGGTCTTACCTGAATCTGTCAATGTCCTCCTCAGACACCAGGCCCTTGATAAGGAGGAACCCATCCTCCTCATAGGAGATTCTCTGCTCAGTGCTCAGCAGATCATTGTCAAAGGAATACCTGGATACGGCAAGTGAATAACAGTGTGATAAACACTTATTAGACTCTGTGCCTGACAGTGTGATAAACACTTATTAGACTCTGTGTCTGACAGTGTGATAAACACTTATTAGACTCTGTGCCTGACAGTGTGATAAACACTTATTAGACTCTGTGTCTGACAGTGTGATAAACACTTATTAGACTCTGTGCCTGACAGTGTGATAAACACTTATTAGACTCTGTGTCTGACAGTGTGATAAACACTTATTAGACTCTGTGCCTGACAGTGTGATAAACACTTATTAGACTCTGTGCCTGACAGTGTGATAAACACTTATTAGACTCTGTGTCTGACAGTGTGATAAACACTTATTAGACTCTGTGCCTGACAGTGTGATAAACACTTATTAGACTCTGTGCCTGACAGTGTGATAAACACTTATTAGACTCTGTGTCTGACAGTGTGATAAACACTTATTAGACTCTGTGCCTGACAGTGTGATAAACACTTATTAGACTCTGTGTCTGACAGTGTGATAAACACTTATTAGACTCTGTGCCTGACAGTGTGATAAACACTTATTAGACTCTGTGTCTGACAGTGTGATAAACACTTATTAGACTCTGTGCCTGACAGTGTGATAAACACTTATTAGACTCTGTGCCTGACAGTGTGATAAACACTTATTAGACTCTGTGTCTGACAGTGTGATAAACACTTATTAGACTCTGTGCCTGACAGTGTGATAAACACTTATTAGACTCTGTGCCTGACAGTGTGATAAACACTTATTAGACTCTGTGCCTGACAGTGTGACAAACACTTATTAGACTCTGTGCCTGACAGTGTGACAAACACTTATTAGACTCTGTGCCTGACAGTGTGATAAACACTTATTAGACTCTGTGCCTGACAGTGTGATAAACACTTATTAGACTCTGTGTTTGACAGTGTGATAAACACTTATTAGACTCTGTGCCTGACAGTGTGATAAACACTTATTAGACTCTGTGTCTGACAGTGTGATAAACACTTATTACTCTGTGTCTGACAGTGTGATAAACACTTATTAGACTCTGTGCCTGACAGTGTGATAAACACTTATTAGACTCTGTGCCTGACAGTGTGATAAACGCGTATTAGACTCTGTGCCTGACAGTGTGATAAACACTTATTAGACTCCGTGTCTGACAGTGTGATAAACACTTATTACTCTGTGCCTGACAGTGTGATAAACACTTATTAGACTCTGTGCCTGACAGTGTGATAAACAGTTATTAGACTCTGTGCCTGACAGTGTGATAAACACTTATTAGACTCCGTGTCTGACAGTGTGATAAACACTTATTAGACTCTGTGCCTGACAGTGTGATAAACACTTATTAGACTCTGTGTCTGACAGTGTGATAAACACTTATTAGACTCTGTGCCTGACAGTGTGATAAACACTTATTAGACTCTGTGCCTGACAGTGTGATAAACAGTTATTAGACTCTGTGCCTGACAGTGTGATAAACACTTATTAGACTCCGTGTCTGACAGTGTGATAAACACTTATTACTCTGTGCCTGACAGTGTGATAAACACTTATTAGACTCTGTGTCTGACAGTGTGATAAACACTTATTAGACTCTGTGCCTGACAGTGTGATAAACGCGTATTAGACTCTGTGCCTGACAGTGTGATAAACACTTATTACTCTGTGCCTATGTTACAATGTGTTTAGATACAGAGTGACGGTAACTCAAAGTTGAATGAACTACTGAGAGGATCTCAGCATTGTGTAATGTGCACAGTAAGTAGGGCAAGGGTCAGTACCTGTACTTTTAGACTGTCCTGATATAAGGTCATTGACATAGTCAAAAACAGCCCAAATAGGAGATTGATGTGTCACTTACCTCAATGCTTGTGGTTGATAGTAGGTAACGTTTTGGCCAGATGTAGATGCTTGCTTTATGCAATGAATTAAGGCCATACATGAATGATGTCTTATAACAAAATAGTTATTTGTAGCTATTACACATTTATGCAAAATATGTCATACCGTTAATTATAAGAATAAATTAAATTGTGAATACCTATAGCCTAATAGTTACACGCGCGCCGTTTACGCATACATAGCCTATAAGATAGTGTAGTCTTATATGGATAAATAAACACATTTACAGAAAATAAATACATTTCGCAATGTTATAGTTCCACTCCCAATGTTCAGTTCGCTCTGAAAAGGCCGGATAATTTACTCATGCCCCGGCCTGTCCTGCGAAGCTGTACCGACGCGCAGTCCCTGAAAGTCGGTTAGAAATCCCAGCACCGCGCAGCCATGGAGAAACACACGACATTGACAGTAAAACACTTGAAAAGGATACAACAAAAGAAGATGGTCGATCTAGATGATTCACGACCACTTTCAGTCGGTCTGCCGCTCGAGACATTTTGCAAGAATATTGTAGTGTCTTAACACTTAGTACTTATTTATGTAATAAGAAAGACTCGGAATACAAGCAATTGAACTGGAGCTTCACATTTACTCAAACTAGTTAGTACCAGAATAACATAGAACAATACTGCGCATGACCAAGGGTGCTCCATCCTTAAAGGGGACATCAGTAATTAACAGAACATAATATTCCTTCTCTTATACAATCAGAGTTACTTTTACCAAACCACAACTGAAACATTTCCCAGAACTTGTTGTAGTTATTTTGCATCTTTTAATTTGAACTTGAACAGTTCGTTTTTGTTTGTAAGTCTAGTCTGTCTGGTGGACGGTGCCTTCGTTCTGGGTAGCGCCTCAGATTGTCTGGAGGCTCCTGAACATCCTCAGTGTGTGCTTGTTCCATTATAGCGTCTGCTATAGCAGCACCTTCATCAACACGTTCCCTTCTTTCAGCCTGGGGTCTCTCTACTACCCCACCGTCCTCTACAGTTCCCTGTGTGTCACTCTCAGGAGCTCTCTGTGCCTGTTCTCTCTCGATTGTTGTGCTGTTTTCCGTGGAATGCATTTGGTTAATGTGACGCCGCCAGATTATGTCTGGGCTCACTTGAACCTGGTAAGTTCTGGGTCCCGTTTGTGTGTGTACGGTCCCTCTTGTCCATTTCCCTCCTCTTCTGTAGTCTCGCACCATCACTTCCTGTCCTGTTTGGAGATGGCGCTCCCGGCCACCGGAGAGCATCTTGGCTTGTTTGTTCAGCACTTCATTACGCCTGTTTGGCTTCATGATGTCCAGCTGTGTGCGGAGAGGCCTCCCGAACATCAGTGCGGCTGGGCTTTCATTTGTCGTGGCATGTGGGGTGTTTCGGTAGGAGGCCAGGAACTTGGCCAGTTTTGTTTGCAAAGTCCCTTCGTCTCGTTTTGCTGCACGGAGTCCTTGCTTTAGGGTTTGCACAAAGCGTTCTGCCAGCCCATTGGTGGCAGGGTGGTACGGAGCTGAGGTTGAGTGTTTGATTCCATTTACTGACATGAATCTTGTAAACCCGTCGCTTACAAAAGCTTGCGCGTTGTCACTTACCAGCTGCAGTGGCAAACCGAAGCGTGCAAACGTTGTTCTGAGACACTCTATCGTCTGAGCTGAGGTGGAGGAGTCAGTGCAAAACACCTCTGGCCATTTGGAATGGGCATCAACTATAACCAGAAACATGTGCTTTTCAAAGGGACGGGCGTAGTCCACATGAATTCTCTGCCATGGCTCTGCGGGCCATTCCCATGGGAGGACTGGGACAGGAGCAGGCATGTGAAGGGTTTCCAAACATCCACTACAGTTCTTTGCCATATTTTCTATCTGTTGGTCCAGACCTGGCCACCAGAAGTGGCTCCTTGCGAGCAGCTTCATTTTGACAATTCCAACATGACCTTCATGTAGTTGCAAGACTAGATGTTGGCATTTCTGGGGTATCATGACTCTCATTCCCCACATCAAACATCCTTGGTACGTTGTAATTTCGTTTCTCCGCTGGAAATACGGAGTCAGCTCCTTTCTGCCAGTAGCTGGCCATCCTGACATGGTGTGGGTGTACACTTTTGACAAGGTCACATCTTTCCTTGTCTCCTGTTTGATAACTGTGCTTGTGACTGGTAGGGCCTCAAGCTGAGCGGTATGGAACATGTCCACTGCATCCACCCTCCTTTGTCTTTCTCTTGTACACGGCAGTCTGGATAATCCATCTGCATTTGTGTGGAGGGATGACGTCTTAAAGTCAATGTCATACATATGACTGGCAAGGAACAGGGCATATCGCTGTAACCTGGCTGCTGTCATTGCCGGAATGCCTTTCTTTGGACTGAAAATGGAAAGCAACGGCTGGTGATCTGTAACCAGTGTGAAACGCTTGCCATATAGGAGGTATGGGTGGAATTTCTTGACGCCCCACACTAGTGCCAGTGCTTCTTTGTCGATTTGTGAGTAGTTTTTCTCTGCATCATTCAATGTCCGTGACGCGAATGCAACTGGCCTCTCTGACCCATCTTTCAGTGTGTGTGAAAGGACCGCACCTAAGCCATAAGGGGACGCATCACAAGCCAACTACACTGGCATTTCAGGGTCGTAATGCATCAGGACCTGTTCAGATGTTATGAGCCGTTTTGCCTCCAGAAATGCATTTTCACACTGCTCTGTCCACCGCCATGTCCTATTCTTTTCCAGGAGCTGATTTAGAGGCTGGAGTACTGCTGAAAGGTTTGGGAGGAATCTTCTGTAGTAATTGATCAGTCCCGTGAAAGATCTCACTTCTGTGATATTTTGTGGTCGTGGTGCCTGTACCACTGCCTCGATTTTGTCCTGTGTTTTGTGCAATCCATTGCAGTCAATCTCATGTCCACAGAAGACAATCTTGTCTTTGAAGAACTCACACTTCTTTAAGTTTGCCTGTAGACCATATTCTTTCAGTCTTTTCAGGACCTCTTCCAGGTTAGCCAGGTGCTCTTTGTCGGTGCGTCCTGTTATGATCATGTCATCCAGGATACACTGGGTTCCTGGGATTCCTTGCAAAATCTGGTCAATAGTTCGTTGCCAAATGGCTGGGGCTGATGCAATGCCAAAAACCAGGCGGTTATACCTGTATAGACCTTTGTGTGTGTTTATTGTCAGGTACTGTTTGGAACTCTCTTCAACCGGTAGCTGCAGGTAAGCCTGTTTCAGATCGATTTTACTGAAGTGTTTCCCACCAGCTAGTGCAGCAAAGATGTCATCCAGACGTGGTAGGGGGTATTGGTCCACATGCAACATTGGATTCACAGTTACCTTGAAGTCCCCACACATTCTAACAGACCCGTCTTTCTTCACAATAGGAACTATGGGTGTGGCCCATTCGCTTCTGTCCACTTTCGTCAGGATCCCTGTATCCTGCAAGCGATCGATTTCCGCTTCCACCTTTGGTCTCAGGGAGTATGGAACAGATCTGGCTTTGCAGAATTTTGGGGTTGCGTCATCTCTTAGTACAAGTTTTGCTGTGAAGCCTTTTACTGTTCCCATCTGATCACTGAAAACTGTGTTGTATTTCTTCCGCAAGTGTTCCAGTGTTTGGTCTGTGCCTTTCTCTTTGGACTGGAACGTGTGGAGCATTTTCAAGTCACACCAATTCAGCTTTATTTTTGAAGGCCATTCCCTGCCAAATAATGGGGGGCCAGTTCCAGGCACCACATACAGCTGTAACTGCTGTGTTTGTCCCCCATAATGCACTCTGACCTGCAACGCCCCCATTGGGCTCAATCTCTCTCCTGAGTATGTCTTCAGCAACACATTTGTGTTCTTCAGCTTGATAGCCTTAAAGTGCTCATTGTAGACAGTAGTGGAAATTATAGACACTGCAGATCCTGTGTCCAGCTCCATTTTGAGGGGTTTGCCTTCGATATCTGGTGTCACCCATATTATGCTACTGCTGGGAGATGTCACTCTGTTTAACTCCATTGTACCAATTAATCGTTCATCTGAATCACTGCCACTGTTCTCTACTAGTGCATTCACGGACCCTTTAATTTTCTCAGTTTTCCTGTTGTGACTGAATTTTGCTTTGCATGCTCTTTGAATGTGCCCCCTTCTACTGCATTTGTGACAAATTTCGTCTTTGAAACCTCTGCTCTGTGACCATCTCTGTCACACCTGGCCACACGGGGGCGCTGTCGACTGCGTGAAAACTTGTGCAGGGAAATTTGTGACAGGTCAGTACTTCTTTTACTTTGCAACTCAAATGCATCTTTAGTCGCGATTTCCATAGCCACAGCAATTTCAACAGCCTTTGCAAACGTGAGCTCTGATTCTGTGAGCAAACGTTTTTGAATGTGTTCATGTTTCAGTCCACAAACAAATCTATCCCTTAATGTGTCATTTAGGTTCTCTCCCAACTGGCAATGTTCCGACAGTTTCTTCAACACTGCTACATATGTACTAACCCCCTCCCCCTCATTCAGATCTCTCTTGTGGAAACGAAAACGTTCCGCGATGAGGAGTGGTTTAGGTGATTTTGCAATATCTCCACAATCTCTGTGAATGTTTTATTTGAGGGCTTCAGAGGGGCAGTCAGATATCTTAGCAAACTGTATGTTTTTGGGCCAATTAAACTCAACAACGCTGGTACTCTTTTGTTATCAGCAATGTCGTTTGCAATGAAGTACTGTTCCAGTCGTTCAATGTAAATTGCCCAGTTTTCTTGCGTGTCATCAAACACATCTATTTTCCCGATGCTAGCCATTCTCTTTACCTCCGGCTCCACGGGTCTTTGATCTGCCGCCTCGTTCTCGTCAGCTCTCCCCTCGTCTTCACTGCTTGCTAGCTGTTGTGCTACAGGGTCAAAATCTTTCTCTCTTCCTACGAACTCCATCTGTATTCGTGATGCACACTGCAGGTAATCATCCTCGTCGCCATTGTAGTGTCTTAACACTTAGTACTTATTTATGTAATAAGAAAGACTCGGAATACAAGCAATTGAACTGGAGCTTCACATTTACTCAAACTAGTTAGTACCAGAATAACATAGAACAATACTGCGCATGACCAAGGGTGCTCCATCCTTAAAGGGGACATAATTAACAGAACATAACAAATATGTTTTATTCTGTATTCCCTTCGATGCGCAGACAGTCAAATGGCCACTGTTATGTAGAGCTACAGTATGCTGCTTCTGTCATACTCTCCAACTAGGTCGAAGTTAACAAGCGAGAGTGACATTGACACACGCGCGTGCGCACACGCACACACATGCACTTTTGTTTTCTTGTGGGGTAAAAACAATTTGGTCCCATTCAATATTCTATTTTCCCTTACACCTAACCGTCACCCATAACCCTAACCCGTACCTTAACCCGCAAATCCCCTAAACCTAACCCATAACCCTAATGCTAACCCTAAACCCTTTTGGTCCCCACAAGGATAGTAAAACCAAACACACACACACACACACACTATTAATTGAATGGAAGCTTTCCCTCATTTCAACCTGACCTCAGAGCTCATTTCAGTCATAGTGAACAACAACAACAACAAACAAGCAAACAAATATTTAGACACAAAACAATAAATACCACTCCTCAATCCCGTCAGATGGCAACCATCCGCATAAGCCCACAGGACATGAGAGAATAAAATAAAACAGAGCATCTTTGTGACAAATTTACAAAACATGCAACAGATATAGCCTTATAACTGAATAAACTATTAGGAGACAGAGATCAACAGATATAGCCTTATAACTGAATTAACTATTAGGGGACAGAGATCAACAGATATAGCCTTATAACTGAATAAACTATTAGGGGACAGAGATCAACAGATATAGCCTTATAACTGAATAAACTATTAGGGGACAGAGATCAACAGATATAGCCTTATAACTGAATAAACTATTAGGAGACAGAGATCAACAGATATAGCCTTATAACTGAATAAACTATTAGGAGACAGAGATCAACAGATATAGCCTTATAACTGAATTAACTATTAGGAGACAGAGATCAACAGATATAGCCTTATAACTGAATAAACTATTAGGGGACAGAGATCAACAGACACAGACTCAAAATTAGAATTTTTTTTAAGTATCAAAAGTAAAAGTATAAATAATTTCAAATGACGTATCTTAAGCAAACCAGATGGCACAATTTTCTTTTATTTTGAATTTATGGATAGCCAAGGGCACACCAACACTCAGACATAATGTACAAAGGAAGCATGTGTGTTTAGTGAGTCCGCCAGATGAGGCAATAAGGATGACCAGGGATGTTCTCTTGATATGTGCGTGAAAACAGACAATTTGACTGTCATGCTAAGCATTCAAAATGTAACGAATAGATTTGGGTATCAGGGAAAATGTATGGAGTAAAAAGTGCATTATTTTCTTTAGGAATGTAGTGAAGTAAAGGTTGCCAAAAATATAAATAGTAAAGTAAAGTACAGATACCCTCAAAAAACGACTTATGTAATACTTAAAAGTATTTGTACTAAGTCATTTGCACCACTGATTAATAGGCCTAGTTATCAGGGAATGTAGGCTATGATTTATCTAGGTCGTAGGCCTTCTGCAGGAGGCGCTACAAAACTACTAATTGAATGAAGGAAGGGCCATATTGGTGCTGCTGGGAGGCGGCCACCAATCGCATTCAGTTTCTTTCTCCCCTCTCTCTCCATGTCAGCAGCAGCATAGGCGGAGGCGTCAGAATGCGGGCAGCCAAAGCTCGCACCCCTACCGGTTCATCCACAGACACAATCCGTTCTCACTCCCCATAAACTCCCTGCTCGTCATAGAAGTGAGCTTTCGGAATCTGGTCTGTAATGTTTATCATTTGAATTTTGAAGACGGTGTTCATGTGAGAACATTCTGTACGGAATAATGTGAGCAAGAGAAAAGCAAGACGTAGACGAACTGTTTTTTACGGGTGGGTGGAAAAACAGGCATCCGGCCTCCGAGGAAGCGCCTATCGAGGTGTGGAAGTCAGATCGAAACAAAGTACATCGTTTCTGGTAAGTAGCCAAATGTTGTGGCTTCATGTAGGTTTACAAGCACACTATCCATCAGAATGGCTACAACAAAGTCGCTTTGAAAGGACTAGAAACAATGTTGCCAGTGGGCAATGTTGCGTCGCCACAAGGGTCTGGTTGCGTTGACCAACTATTTTGCTCGCTTGTCAAAATAGGACTAGCTACAGGACACCTACTAATATGAGTTGTATTAACATAATTATATGTGTTGCTTATATACCTTAGTGAGTGGTTACAATGGGCAATACCATTGTTGTCTATTTGCTTTCAGCCTATAGGCTACGTGATTTTCAACACCATGTTGTCAACACCTTTTAGGCTATAACCCAGGAAAAGCTGACACTTGTAACGTTACATACAGTAGGTTATATTGAAAGTGCTGAGTATAGTATAAATTGTGTAACTAGTCAATGCCCTGACCCATGCCAGTTAGATGCATGTCATCACATTTTATACACAAAGAATACTTTCAGTGTTACACTGGCTTCGTTTGTTTTTTGCCAATTTGATGTTTTGCTGTAGCCTATCTGAACCGTTAAAATACAAATGTATTATAGGCCTTGCGGTCCATAACAGGTGTCGCACATTGTAAGTTTGTCAAATGTGCATCTATAAAACTGATTGGCTACTGTGTACAATGTTAACAATGAATGTAAGGTTGTTAGGCCAATAAGCTACAATTCACAGCGTATAGATGTCTGAACTAGGGTAACTGTAAGTGTGTAACAGTGATGATGAGGAATTGGTTCCTTAGACCACAGTAATACCTGACACAGTATAATCTCAGTGTAGCACCCATTGGCTGTGACTGCCTCTCAGGGAAACAATATCATGATGGAAATGGATCAGTTTAGAGTCAGATTTCTCTCTGAAACCATGCCACATATTCTGTCCAAATGTCCCTCTTTCCTATCCTATCGGCAGACCCACACTTTGAGAGGTGTGTGTGTGTGTGATTATGATGACACTCGTCCTCCGGTGCTTGTCTCATTGGAGCAGTGTCGTTTGACCTCTGACCCCTGTGGTGTTTTTCCAGTGGTGGTGTAGCATACATGTCTGGAACATCCCTTAACTGTGCTTCTGGAGCCAACATGTCCCTGGGCTGAAACATGCACCCTCCCCTCCATCTACCCCCCAGTACTGCATGTGTCCAGCGAGTGTTTTTTCATCCATCATAGGTGTGTCTATGTGTGTCAAATCTTAGTAGTTGTCAGTTAGTTCTTGGCCAGAGGTATGTGTGTACATGCACTCAGGATAGACCTAGCAGTTCCCTGCAGGTAGAATGACCCAGATCAGGGGTATGTAGGCAGGTTGTTCTAACTGTGTGAAACCAATCCCTCAGGACAGGCTAATTATACTGACCCAAACCCTCATTTTTCTGTCCCAACTCTCTCTCTCTAGAGTGCTACAGTGTAACCCTGCTGATAACAGCATGCCAAGATAGCCGTGATATTGATCAGTCTCAGTGCTGGGAGGTGAAGTGCATGGAAGGATAACAGAGACAGAATCAGATTATATTCAGCCGTGATGGTGTACTGGTGCTCCATGAAGTTCCTCTGTCATGACTCATAAAAGGGCTCACACTCATCCTCTCAGGTCTGATTAGATATGATCATGTTGAATATTCATGGCAGTTGCTAAGAATATCGTGCTGTACAGTCTTTTGCCAGCCCCCTCTCTCTTTCGCTCTGTTTTTTTAAATGTCTCTCTTTTTGTCTCTCCCTTGTCTCTCCCTTGTCTCTCCCTTGTCTCTCTCTTGTCTTTCTCTCTCTCTGTGTGTGTGTGTGTCAACTCCCCTCTCTCCTCCTTTGACACCAGACTCTAAGGCGGTACCATCCTCTCTCTCCCTCTGTCTTTGGGAAGGTTCCTCTGTGAGTCTTCTTTTCACAGGACCCTCTGCCTACTATACCCACAGTGTCTCCCTGTCTGTCCGACAAATGTTCAATCCATATGTCTGTCTGTCTGCCTTCACATGCAAATCAGCAGACCAAGTCTGAGGGAGAAGAGATGAGAGGAGATGGTCCAGCAGTGATGGAAAAAGTACTCAATTGTCATACTTGAGTAAAAGTAAAGATACCTTAATAGAAAATGACTCAAGTAAAAGTGAGTCACCTAGTAAAATACTACTAGATTAAGTCTGAAACTATTTGGTTTAAAATATACATAAGTATTAAAAGTAAAAGTACGAATAATTTAAAGGAATTGGGCTCCCGAGTGGCGCAGCAGTCTAAGGTACTGCATCTCAGTGCAAGAGGTGGCATTACAGTCCCTGGTTTGAATCCAGGCTTAATCACAATTAACAGAGAAAGGCCCACAGTGGCAGTGCACACATTCGCACTGCAGATGTGCTAAAGTACGCAGTATGCTCATGAAGTTCCTGTCTGCTATGGGAGGGGGGGGTATCTCACTGACAGGCTTACAGAAGATCATCCTAGGTTAGAACACACTGTTGCCATTGACAACAGAACCAGGCGCTTTCTCTATTTCTATCCATCCCAATTTATGAGGTATCGCTCTCTCACTCACTCATGCACTATCATATCAGGCCTTAATCTTGTGTTATGTAATTGTGTCTTGAGAAAGCTCATTGATTAGGGACAAGAGTTACAGCACTCACCGTGCCCCACAGCCAGAACTGTAGCTAGCACTGAAGACATAGCTAACACCGTACTGAGGCATGAACAAGTGCGTGTTTATATGTGTGTGTGTGTGTGGGCGAGAGAGCAAGATATACATATATTTTCCATGAATTTCTTCCTCTTTAGTCCTTGTGTGAATGTTCATGTGTGTGTCTCTGTGCCTGTGAGGCGTGCACGTCCCTATTCCTACTAGTAGGATTATGTGTGGAGGAAGAGATGGATCGGGAAGGCAGGCCACCTCACACAGCCCTCTGCCTCTCCCCTCAGTCTGGTCAGCCAGGGGTTAAATTGTTTGCCTGGACGTGTGGAATGTGACATCAGATAATCATTAGGGGCAATCAGATGCTTTCCCTCAGTTCCTGATTCAAGAGAGGGAGGACAGAGAAAGAGAGGGAGGAGGAGGAGTGGATGCTGATGAAGACCCCCTTTATCTGATGCCATGTGTCTTCGGGACATGGTGCTTTGTCATTGGGTGTATTTTGGGTCACGTAGCAATTATGTTTTTTTTTGGGGGACAGTCTAATTGTAGGCTTGATAATGAATGTAATTATTGCAGCCTGCGTGGGCCTCACTCCCACACAGACATATTAAAGAGTCTTAGAACTGAGGTAAAGGAATGTTCAGACAGCTATAGAACGAACCAGAGAACAGCATTCTGTAAGATGGAATACACAGAGGTGTTACTTCTAATCATTGCTATTTTCCCATTGTCATAGTCATGTGCAGTATAAACAATATACATGACTAAGTATTGACAATACACCATTAAAGTGTAAAGGAGACCATTTGATGGGGGGGGGGCATGCCTAAAACCTAATGACTTATTGGCTATCTCCACCTACCTAGTGTGTGTGTGTGTGTGTGTGTGTGTGTGTGTGTGAGAGAGACAACTGTTGACCAGCCCTTTTTCCCAGGCCTGCTTTAGAACATGGGTGACTGAATCAGCACAACTAGCGAGGGGAGGCGGAGGGACAGACCACGTATGCACACATGCTGATTATGGAAGTTATGTCAGCCATGGAAGGAATGTGGAAGAGGGGTGGGCTTGTGTGTTTTGTATGGTGGGGATCATCCCGTTGTGTCTCTATTAATAGTTTGAAAGTGAAACTGAGGAAGTTGTGGTGGAGACGGCTCAACTGTAAAAGACATTCAGTGTAGTTGATTAGTGGTTTGATGTGCTGACTAGTCATGGTATTTTAGTACTGTGTCAGCGGTCTTCGCTGTTTGTGTCTGGTGTATTGCTCTGCCAACTAATAGACTACTTTCAAGGTGTGTTAGACACGCACACTTCCTTGGCTTGCTATGGCGACAGAGCCACAGCTTCCTTCCTGCTGTTCTATGGAGAGAGTTGAGGTCATACACAGAAATCAGCCATTTATATCAGCCTGCAATGTGTGTGTGTAGGCCAACAGTACAATACCAGTCTATTGTTATCTGGTTTGGATGTCATCTTATATGAATGGCTCTGGACAAGAGTTGATGTACATGGGTGTGTGTTCTGGTGGGAATGGGACGCCTTCTGAGGGATATACTTTCTGTCCTCTGAAAAGAGTTTGGAGGGAGGCGTGGTGGGGTTTGAGGGGTTTCTGTAGATGAGCCCAATGCCCCCCTTTCGTTGTCTGAAGAGGGGCATTGTGGGAACTGGAGCAGCCCTTTTGGAAGGAGCCCAGGGTCTGATTAACACCACCCCGGTACCATGCACAGACCGGCACTGTGTGTGTGTGTGCACTTACACATTCTGTCTTTGTCCCATCTTTTTTTTTCTCTCCCTCTCCCCCTGAGGAAACTGTCCCATCATGCGTTGCCCTGTGGGGGTTGGGACATTGGCTTGTAATCTGGAGATTAGAGGGTGGCATTGTCCGAGCAGCAGCAGACCGACAGATTTTTCACACACACACACACACACACACACACACACACACACACACACACACATGAACAGTAGCACTCGTACACTAAGCACACCACATACTGTACATACACACTTCAAATACTGTACTCATTATACACACTCATAGGTAAATTCCCTGAAATAGACACACGCACAACAGCACAGACTGACTGTGTCTAATACAGAGTGATGGTGTCCCGTTAGTCTTTCCTGTCTGCCATGCTGAAATAGTCATGGATCCGTAATCTTCAACCAGCCTACACTATACACAGAGTAACATGAGTTCAGCTACGATAACAGGACAAACCCTACCTTGTTATGTAACTTCACATAGTGGGGCATGGCACACTGTTCTGACAGGCACGTAGTTTACATTCCTTCACAGTGCTGTGCAGACCCTCATATCCCAACCCGCATAGCACACAGTGACAGCACAGGTACAGCAGAGTACGGAGTCTGTTGACTCTGGTTCACTAGTTCAGCTGACACTGTGGGGCTCTGGAGCTGTAGGAAGTCATGGGAACGTTGTTAGTTAGCAAACAGACAAGAGGCTGAAGAAATTGAATTGAAGTTACATCACAAAAAGGGTTTGTTCTGTTCTAGCTGAACGTGTGTGTGTGTGTGTGTGTCGGACGTTGTATCTTGGTGCCAATTTGTCTCAGGACTCTTTTGAAGGGTCTTGGGTAGAGGTCGACCGATTTATGATTTTTCAACGCCGATACCGATTATTGAAGGAACAGAAAAAGCGGATACCGATTAATCGTCTGATTTTAAAATAAATAAATAATAATAATGATATATATATTTTTTGTAATAATGACAATTACAACAATACTGAATGAACACTTATTTTAACTTAATATAATACATCAATAAAATCAATTTAGCCTCAAATAAATAATGAAACATGTTCAATTTGGTTTAAATAATGCAAATACAAAGTGTTGGAGAAGAAAGTAAAAGTGCAATATGTGCTATGTAAGAAAGCTAACGTTTCAGTTCCTTGCTCAGAACATGAGAACATATGAAAGCTGGTGGTACCTTTTAACATGAGTCTTCAATATTCCCAGATAAGAAGTTTTAGGTTGTAGTTATTATAGGAATTATAGGACTATTTCTCTGTATACCATTTGCATTTCATATACGTTTGACTATTGGATGTTCTTATAGGCACTTTAGTATTGCCAGTGTAACAGTATAGCTTCCGTCCCTCTCCTCGCCCCTACCTGGGCTCGAACCAGGAACACAACGACAACAGCCACCCTCAAAGTATCGTTACCCATCGCTCCAACAAAATCCGCGGCCCTTGCAGAGCAAGGGGAACAACTACTCCAAGTCTCAGAGCGAGTGACGTCACCGATTGAAACGTTATTAGCGCGCACCCCGCTAACTAGCTAGCCATTTCACATCGGTTACACCAGCCTAATCTCGGGAGTTGATAGGCCTGAAGTCATAAACAGCTTAATGCTTGAAGCATTGCGAAGAGCTGCTGGCAAAATGCACGAAAGTGCTGTTTGAATGAATACGTACGAGCCTGCTGCTGCCTACCATCGCTTAGTCAGACTGCTCTATCAAATATCAAATCATATACTTAATTATAACATAACACACAGAAATACAAGCCTTTGGTCATTAATATGGTCGAATCCGGAAACTATCATTTCGAAAACAAAACATTTATTCTTTCAGTGAAATACGGAACCGTTCCGTATTTTATCTAAAGGGTGGCATCCCGAAGTCTAAATATTGCTGTTACATTGTACAACCTTCAATGTTATGTCATAATTATGTACAATTCTGGCAAATTAATTACGGTCTTTGTTAGGAATAAATGGACTTCACGCAGTTCGCAACGAGCCAGGCGGCCCAAACTGCTGCATATACCCTGACTCTGTTGCACTGAACGCAATAGAAGTGACACAATTTCCCTAATTGTAAGAAATTAATGTTAGCAGGCAATATTAACTAAATATGCAGGTTTAAAAATATATACTTGTGTATTGATTTTAAAGAAAGACATTGATATTTATGGTTAGGTTTGGTGCAACGACAGTGCTAAATCATCACCCGTTTGTCGAAGTAGGCTGTGATTCGATGAGAAATTAACAGGCACCACATCGATTATATGCAACGCAGGACACGCTAGATAAACTAGTAATATCATCAACCATGTGTATATAACTAGTGATTTATGTGAAGATTGATTGTTTTTTATAAGTTTAATGCTTACCAGCAACTTACCTTGGCTTCTTGCTGCCCTCTCATAACAGGTAGTCAGCCTGCCCCTTGGACTAGTAACCGGAATGTTGCATAAACGAATCACGGAGCTGACAAGGTAAAAATCTGTCGTTCTGTCCCTGAACAAGGCAGTTAACCCATCGTTCCTAGGCCGTCATTTAAAATAACAATTTGTTCTTAACTGACTTGCCTAGTTAAATGAAGGTGTAAACTTTGTTTTGCCAAATCGGTGTCCAAAAATACAGATTTCCGATTGTTATGAAAACTTGAAATCGGCTCTAATTAATCGGCCATTCCGATTAATTGGTTTACCTCTAGTCTTGGGTGGCAGGCTATGTGTGTGTTGAAGATGACACTTGTGCGCAGATAAATTATTAACATTGTGAACGCTTGGTTGTCCTGACTGCAAGTGGGGTTAAAGTGGTATTGGGAGGAGGTAGTGAGCTAATGGGAAACATGGCTGAGAGGCAGGCCATACTCATGAATGACTTCCTATCCTAGTCTCATTTTCTAGCCATTCTGCCTTCACAGCCAAATCAGAGGACATGGTGATAATGGAGAGAAAAGGAGACTAGCTGAAACTGTTGAGAGGCCTGAGCGGGAGGGTGGAATGTTTCTCTTTCTGACTTCCTAACCCTCACTCAGGTGACGAGGAATGTCACACCTGGAGTGACCGGGACGAAGACAGGAAGCACCACTGGCTGGCCCAGTGGGAACAGAACAGAGACCGTGGGACGCAACAACCACCTGTGCTGGCCTGGGTGTCTCCGGGACGACCTCCAGGTGAACCTGGTGGGCACACCTGTTCTCTAGGGCTTTGTGGTTTAGAGTTGGGGCCTGGGGCAGGTCGTGAGAAAGGGGAGGATCAATAGGGAAAGGGAGATCAGGGAAAGGATAACAGTGAAGTGATAAAGCATTGAAACATGCAAGGATGAAATAATTGATCTGCTCTTCATGTTGTTGGAAAACACTTCCAGATAACTTAGGTATTTTACTGCTAATGTTCATATCTGTCTTGCGTGTGTTTGTGTGGGACATGTGTCCCTCCTATCTCTGTCCTGTGGAATGTGAACTATTCCAGCTGTTCCTTGCGAAGAGGAAGCCCGTGTTTTGGGACACACTCGCACGTTCCCTGTTGTGCTCCTCTGGCTGACTGTCCTGAGTCGTCCGGAAGCAGCTCGTTAGACCTTGTTAGTGTGGTATGGCTTTAAAGGAGAAGAAGAAGTAAATAGCAAGATGTGTAACTGTAAGGCTGAGAGGGCTGGTGGGAGGAAGGTGCTACAGGAAGAGAGGATGGATGGGCTGACAGTTATTGACTTGGCTGTCAGACTACAGGGGGTTCAATAACCGCACCGGTGTGGCCTTCTGCTCCTCGCAGACACAGAGGGAGACAACGAAGCACAGAGTCTTTTATCTTCTCAAATGGTCGTCATGTGAGACTGAGACATTGCTAAAGCTGGTTAAAGGGTAGCAGTCTAGGCAACCCCAAAGGGTTGTATGTAGCTGGCTGTGAGCATGTGTGTTTAGGGGTGAGGTCTGGGTCCTGTTGGACTCTGTCCCGTTCATCTCTCCATTTGACACAGGGATAATGTATAGCCTAGTCTGTGCTTATCCTCTTATCTCCCACACACACACAGTGCTTTTTCTCCCTTTCCAACCCCCCTTGCTGCACACAGATGACACTGTAGTGTCTGGGAACCAATTCAAACCGTGTGTGTGTGTCTGTGTGTCATGCCACTCACTATGGGGCTCTGATCACTTATTTTCCTGCTTTAATCTGTGGGTTGTTTGTATTTTTGATCGGACAGACTCACTTTTCTGATAGCTACTTTATTGAGGAAAAATCTATGACTGAGAGATGTTTTTCCCACCTAGCTACTGTATCTTAAGATGAATGCACCAACTGTAAGTCACCCTGAATAAGAGCGTCTGTTAAATAACTAAAATGTCAAATGTGAAGAGAGAGAGCGGGAAGGAGCACGTGCCTGTGTGGTGTTTATGCTTGTCTGTGTATAATGGCATGCCTGTCCTCTGTAGAATACACTGTATTCAGCTGTGAGTCTGCAGTACCGAGTCCTAAAAATAACCCCCCTTACTGCCCCTCTCCTCCCTCCCCCTTTCACACATCCCCTCTCTCCTTCGCTATCCCTATCTCCCCACTGTTATCTCCTTTCTCTCCCTCTCTGCCCTCGATTCTGTTCCACGTCTCTCCTTCTCTACAGGATCTGATCGTTCCTCTTTCTCTCTGTCTCTGCCCTCCTTCTGTTCCACTTCTCTCCTTCTCTACAGGATCTGATCATTCCTCTTTCTCTCTGTCTCTGCCCTCCTTCTGTTCCACTTCTCTCCTTCTCTACAGGATCTGATCGTTCCTCTTTCTCTCTCTCTGCCCTCCTTCTGTTCCACTTCTCTCCTTCTCTACAGGATCTGATCGTTCCTCTTTCTCTCTGTCTCTGCACTCCTTCTGTTCCACTTCTCTCCTTCTCTACAGGATCTGATTGCTCCTCTTCTCTCTTGCTCTGTCTCACTCTCTTGGCATCCTCTCTCCACTCTCACACTGAAGGAGATTTTACAGCATTTGGGACATAGGTATTTCTGTCTCTGTTTGCGCAAGGTCCTCTAATGTACACACACACTCTTACTCACTCACTCACTCACACACTCACACACATGTCCATTACCCGTTAGCTCTGTTATTTCAGCTCATCCCTCCAGGGTCAGTCACGCTGAAACTCCTTTTAGCTCCTTACACTGAGAGGTGTGTGAGCTGGCGTGACAGGCTCAGTTCCAGTCAACCAGTGTGATGGATGTGGAGCAGCAGCGTTTTGTGCTAACACATCCCATTACATCACTGTGAACGGTTGCCCCCCTGGCTGCACTGGTTTATAGTTATTGGCATCAGCAGTCATTACCTCTCAGCCGGTTGGCTCGTGTGGGTTTTGGGAGGTCAGGCATCCCCAGGTTGTCATAGTGATATGCCCGACCTCTCAGCCCTGAGCTGCAGGTCAAAAGATCAGAGGGGAGGCAGCGTTATTTCTCTAATGGCTGTGTTCCGTTATTTATGTTGCTATCTCATCTGTGTTTTTGGGGGAGGTTGTTTGGTAGGCTAGCTGAGATAAGGCTAAGTTTGGTTAAGGGGATGGTTTGTGTGTGTAGGATAAGGTTTGGGTTCATGGTGTGGAGGGGGAGTGATGAGGGAGGGGATTTGATGAATGCCTCGGGTCTAACCGGGTTAGCGTTGATTGAATTTGATTTGGAACTGAGCTGCCTCCAGAGGGGTGTACTATAAAGCACTATCAATGAGTTAGCCAGCGACGTGACAAGTCAAGCACGTGGTGTAATGAGTAGGATTCTGTGTGTTCACATGCAAAAGTGATTGCTTTTGATAAAAACACTATCTGCTTAGAAAATTCTGACATATATTTGATGTAAAATACAGTTGAAGTTGGAAGTTTATATACACCTTAGCCAAATACATTTAAACTCAGTTTTCACAATTTCTGACATTTAATCCTAGTAAAAATTCCCTGTCTTAGGTCAGTTCGGATCACCACTTTATTTTAAGAATGTGAAATGTTCGAATAATAGTAGAGAGAATGATTTATTTCAGCTTTTATTTATTTCATCACATTCCCAGTGGGTCAGAAGTTTACATGCACTTAATTAGTATTTGGTAGCATTGCCTTTAAATGGTTTAACTTGGGTCAAACGTTTCGGGTAGCCTTCCACAAGCTTCCCACAATAAGTTGGGGGAATTTTGGCCCATTCCTCCGACAGAGCTGGTGTAACTGAGTCAGGTTTGTAGGCCTCCTTGCTCGCACACACATTTTCAGTTCTGCCCACACATTTTCTATAGGGTTGAGGTCAGGACTTTGTGATGGCCACTCCAATACCATTTTTCCACAACTTTGGAAGTATGCTTGGAGTCATTGTCCATTTGGAAGACCCATTTGCGACCAAGCTTCAACTTCCTGACTGATGTCTTGAGATGTTCCTTCAATATATCCACATAATTTTGTTGACAGCATGACTGAGCAGCGCAGATTACTGATTGATTTGAAAAAGGCCCTCCTCCTCCCTCACTTTTTCCCCCCGTTCACGTCACGGGCCATAGCCTGGTGCACCGCGGTTTAGCTTAATGGAACTCCCTCAGGGTTCAGTAAGGGGGTGTAATGCTGTGTTTGGGTGAGTGCCCGGAAGTATCTTGTAGTCTGCATGTCTATAACCCCATTCATTTGACGACCGTGGTGGTTTTGGTTAGTAAGGCACACCTGCAAGATGAGGAACCCCTCTGGCACTGGTATGAACTTCCGGCGCCGACTGAGATGGCCGCCTCGCTTCGCGTTCCTAGGAAACTATGCAGTTTTTTGTTTTTTTACGTGTTATTTCTTACATTAGTACCCCAGGTCATCTTAGGTTTCATTACATACAGTCGAGAAGAACTACTGAATATAAGATCAGCGCCAACTCACCATCAGTACGACCAAGAATATGTTTTCCGCGACGCGGATCCGGTGTTCTGCCTTACAAACAGGACAACGGAATGGATCGCATGCAGCGACCCAAGGAAACGACTCCGAAAAAGAGGGAAACGAGGCGGTGTTCTGGTCAGACTCCGAAAAAGGGCACATCGCGCACCACTCCCCAGCATTCTTCTTGCCAATGTCCAGTCTCTTGACAACAAGGTTGACGAAATCCGAGCAAGAGTAGCATTCCAGAGGGACATCAGAGACTGCAACGTTCTCTGCTTCACAGAAACATGGCTTACTGGGAAGACGCTATCCGAGGCGGTGCAGCCAACGGGTTTCTCCACGCATCGCGCCGACAGAAACAAACATCTTTCTGGTAAGAAGAGTGGCGGGGGCGTATGCCTCATGACTAACGAGACATGGTGTGATGAAGGAAACATACAGGAACTCAAATCCTTCTGTTCACCTGATTTAGAATTCCTCACAATCAAATGTAGACCGCATTATCTTCCAAGAGAATTCTCCTCGATTATAATCACAGCCGTATATATCCCCCCCCCAAGCAGACACATCGATGGCTCTGAACGAACTTTATTTAACTCTTTGCAAACTGGAAACCATTTATCCGGAGGCTGCATTCATTGTAGCTGGGGATTTTAACAAAGCTAATCTGAAAACAAGACTCCCTAAATTTTACCAGCATATCGATTGCGCAACCAGGGGTGGTAAAACCTTGGATCATTGTTACTCTAACTTCCGCAACGCATATAAGGCCCTGCCCCGCCCCCCTTTCGGAAAAGCTGACCACGACTCCATTTTGCTGATCCCTGCCTACAGGCAGAAACTAAAACAAGAGGCTCCCACGCTGAGGTCTGTCCGCGTGAAACTGAAAGCGCGAACCACTGCTTTTAATCAGGGCAAGGTGTCTGGTAATATGTCCGAATATAAACAATGCAGCTATTCCCTCCGCAAGGCTATTAAACAAGCTAAGCGTCAGTACAGAGACAAAGTGGAATCTCAATTCAATGGCTCAGACACAAGAGGCATGTGGCAGGGTCTACAGTCAATCACGGACTACAAGAAGAAACCCAGCCCAGTCACGGACCAGGATGTCTTGCTCCCAGGCAGACTAAATCACTTTTTTGCCCGCTTTGAGGACAATACAGTGCCACTGACACGGCCTGCAACGAAAACATGCGGTCTCTCATTCACTGCAGCCGAGGTGAGTAAGACATTTAAACGTGTTAACCCTCGCAAGGCTGCAGGCCCAGACGGCATCCCCAGCCGCGCCCTCAGAGCATGCGCAGACCAGCTGGCCGGTGTGTTTACGGACATATTCAATCAATCCCTATACCAGTCTGCTGTTCCCACATGCTTCAAGAGGGCCACCATTGTTCCTGTTCCCAAGAAAGCTAAGGTAACTGAGCTAAACGACTACCGCCCGTAGCACTCACTTCCGTCATCATGAAGTGCTTTGAGAGACTAGTCAAGGACCATATCACCTCCACCCTACCTGACACCCTAGACCCACTCCAATTTGCTTACCGCCCAAATAGGTCCACAGACGATGCAATCTCAACCACACTGCACACTGCCCTAACCCACCTGGACAAGAGGAATACCTATGTGAGAATGCTGTTCATCGACTACAGCTCGGCATTCAATACCATAGTACCCTCCAAGCTCGTCATCAAGCTCGAGACCCTGGGTCTCGACCCCGCCCTGTGCAACTGGGTACTGGACTTCCTGACGGGCCGCCCACAGGTGGTGAGGGTAGGCAACAACATCTCCTCCCCGCTGATCCTCAACACGGGGCCCCACAAGGGTGCGTTCTGAGCCCTCTCCTGTACTCCCTGTTCACCCACGACTGCGTGGCCATGCACGCCTCCAACTCAATCATCAAGTTTGCGGACGACACAACAGTGGTAGGCTTGATTACCAACAACGACGAGACGGCATACAGGGAGGAGGTGAGGGCCCTCGGAGTGTGGTGTCAGGAAAATAACCTCACACTCAACGTCAACAAAACTAAGGAGATGATTGTGGACTTCAGGAAACAGCAGAGGGAACACCCCCTATCCACATCGATGGATCAGTAGTGGAGAGGGTAGCAAGTTTTAAGTTCCTCGGCATACACATCACAGACAAACTGAATTGGTCCACTCACACTGACAGCGTCGTGAAGAAGGCGCAGCAGCGCCTCTTCAACCTCAGGAGGCTGAAGAAATTCGGCTTGTCACCAAAAGCACTCACAAACTTCTACAGATGCACAATCGAGAGCATCCTGGCGGGCTGTATCACCGCCTGGTACGGCAACTGCTCCGCCCTCAACCGTAAGGCTCTCCAGAGGGTAGTGAGGTCTGCACAACGCATCACCGGGGGCAAACTACCTGCCCTCCAGGACACCTACACCACCCGATGTTACAGGAAGGCCATAAAGATCATCAAGGACATCAACCACCCGAACCACTGCCTGTTCACCCCGCTATCATCCAGAAGGCGAGGTCAGTACAGGTGCATCAAAGCTGGGACCGAGAGACTGAAAAACAGCTTCTATCTCAAGGCCATCAGACTGTTAAACAGCAATCACTAACATTGAGTGGCTGCTGCCAACACACTGTCATTGACACTGACCCAACTCCAGCCACTTTAATAATGGGAATTGATGGGAAATGATGTAAATATATCACTAGCCACTTTAAACAATGCTACCTTATATAATGTTACTTACCCTACACTATTCATCTCATATGCATATGTATATACTGTACTCTAGATCATCGACTGCATTCTTATGTCACTAGCCACTTTAACTATGCCACTTTGTTTACTTTGTCTACATACTCATCTCATATGTATATACTGTACTCGATACCATCTACTGTATGCTGCTCTGTACCATCACTCATTCATATATCCTTATGTACATATTCCTTATCCCCTTACACTGTGTATAAGACAGTAGTTTTGGAATTGTTAGTTAGATTACTTGTTGGTTATCACTGCATTGTCGGAACTAGAAGCACAAGCATTTCGCTACACTCGCATTAACATCTGCTAACCATGTGTATGTGACAAATAAAATTTGATTTGATTTGATGTGTGTGCGCGTACTGGTGTGTTTGTGTGGTGGCCTACAGGAGTCTGTGGCTGTCTGTGATCTTTATATCATAGGGGTGATGTCAGCTAGCCCAGGGTTAAGCCTGTAACTGTAGCCCGTCACTCACCTCCATGTACACAGCAGACTGATAGAACAGGTAGGACTGGGGGATATGGCCTAAAAATCAGATCTCCAATTGTAATTTATTTTCTTCATCTGAATAAGCTTTGCTGCACAATTAAAGGGCAATACACCACATTTCAAACAGTCAGCAATAATCTAATGAATTCAGGGCTTGTAAAATTACTCCTAAGCTAAATATAAGCCTTACAAAACCAGAAGGAAGACCCACTAATTATTACATTATTTTATCAAAATAGTTTAACCTGCTTTAAAAATATATATATTATTCCCTGATCGGGCTTTCATGTCTGTCAATAAAAATGCCCTTTTTGTTAAAATTGTAACCAGAACCATGCTCAATGCAGATCCACCAATAATGACCAACTTCTGGTAGCAGACATTATAGAAAATGAACACTGGTCTCAAACAATCTCTCAAGCACAAGCCCACTCGCTAATGAGTAGCCAGCTAATCTTTTATATTTCAAGTCTAGTCCAACTTGGCTCTATTTGCTTGCTAACAAGGTAGAACAGTTGAACTGCTCTGAATAGACTCATCAAAACAACAAAAAAATGCATTCTTGTGATACAGGCATTTGGAACATCACGCTAAAACCAAAATTGTTATTGATTTGATATATCCCCCAGCCCTATGGACAGGTACTAGGTGTTTGCCTCAGGGGTGTAGTTGAATAGCTTATCACGGTGTTAACCGTATTAGCCTCGGTTCTTTGGAAGGAAGGGTCGTTGACATGTATTTGACATTGTATATAAATGTATAATTGAGAACAAATTCATCAAAGTTGGCATATTTATTTCATTTTGGCCTTACCCAGTCCTCCTTTAAGACTAGGTGCTGCAAAGCAAAAGTTGATGTCATATGAAGCTTTACCACTTGCTCTGAAATATGAATAGAGTTTCTATTTCACACACATGTACATTTCATTTATGAATATGGAAAATTATAAACAGAAATATTGAAAATTATTATTTTAGATTTGGCATTTTTTCTTGTATGTTGTTAAACATAATATACTCTACTGGCATATCAATGTTTCAGCATTGGATCTCTGCTAGTTTTAAAGTTATAGCCTGTTTTTATAGTGAGATTGGCACAGTAGGCAATGTAACCAATCACGGCACTCCTTTTATTGGTGTCATTACACATCCTGCAAATCGCCACCTGAGGGGGACCATTTTGAATCCATTTTCACATTCACTCTGTTGGTAATGCTGACAAATTGGATCATTACAAAAGTAGCAGGGATCCCACTCTGGAACTTTTGATTTGCCCGTAAAGTATATTACGTTCGTACTTTTCTATATTCATGTTTAGATAATTTTTGTAAGCAAAATGAATGTAAAAACGTGTTTATTGAAATCAATATACTACTCATATTACAGAGCAAGCGGTAAAGCTTCATATGACACCAATTGTTGCTTTGAAGTGCCTACAGATGAAACGGTATGGAGTCTTACTTTGATGAATTATTTCTCAGTTATGCTTTCAGATGCATATGTCAAGAAAACTTCCCCCAAAGAACCCTTCTATGGATTACATTTCGGGAACATTTCAAAATCATGGTATTTTTTTTTTTTTGGGGGGGGGGGGTTCCTGGTTTCGTATCGAATTACAGTAAAACTCAGTCTCTGTTCTTTCTCTGTACTTTCCTCAGCTAACAGTACATGCCTGGAGTTACCCTGGTGATGTCATGCCTCTTACACAAACACAAAGACGCCATTCTGTTCTTCTCACTCGAAAATATGCTCACTTTCTCTTTTCCTCCCTCTCTTTATCCTTTGCTTGCTCGCTCTCGTCTTCACACTCTCTCGCGTGCACATCGACACCCACATATTCACATACGTCTTTTCTCATTCCATTTATTATTATTTTTTTTCCATTTTCAATTGGATATTAATTTGACCATATCATATTTCCTAGTTACTTGACAAAGAGTGGGAGTGAGACTGGAGGAGAAAGAGCAACCAGCCAGATAGAGTTCTGGGATAGTCTAGACCTCCTAATCTTTTGGAAGCAGAATATAGACTCTGGGGCCTTGGTCACCATGGTGACGAGAGGAGATCAGGGTCTAGAGAGAGACAAAAGGGAGAGGGACAAAAGTTGCTGTTCTCTTTTTCAATTTCAAGGCAGATTTCCCTAAATGGGGGTGGAACTACTGTATCTTTCTTTAGGGACATGCCTTCAAGGGAGCTGTCTTAGTTGTCAAATTTGAAGGAATTGACTTTGATGTGAGTGTGTGTATTAGTCTTAATTAGGCCTTGTCGTCTGCCGTCTCTCCCCCGCCTGCCCTTTGAAGTCCCCTCCTCTTCGCTGAGCTCTAGCTTACCCATGATGCACTGGGGGACCCCCAGAAGGACAGGCTAAGGGGAACGAGGGAAGATCTGAGGAAGTGCCTGGTTTGGGTTTGGTATGTGGGTCAGGATTTCACAGAAGAATGTATAGGCTGTGTGTGTGCCTGCTTGCGCATGTATGTTTTTTTTGAAGGGATGCTGATTACAGAGAGGGGGAGAGACGAGGGGGATACCGGGACAGAGCCCATCAGCCAGTGTGTTGGATTGTGTTTGATGGGGAATTCTCTGTGCTTTCTCTTTCACATCATTTAGATATGCCAGATGCTGTATCCCCCAGCCCTGTCAAATGAGCTCTCTTTGTTTTGGTGTGGCCCAGAGATAATACCTGTCTCTGTTACATCCCTCTGTACTCTATCTGAGAGGGTGCTTATCTCGCTGCACAGGGGCAGCAGGTAGCCTAGTGGTCAGAGTGTTGGGCCAATAGTTGAAAGGTTGCTAGATCAATAACTGAAAGGTTGCTAGTTTGAATCTCTGAGCTGACAAGGAAAACAATCTGTCGTTCTGCCCCTGAACAAGGCAGTTACCCCACTGTTCCGAGGCCATCATTGTAAATAAGAATTTGTTCTTAACTGACTTGCCAAGTGAAGTAAAGGTTAAATTAAAACAATGTATCATACTTTAATCTAAATATCTCGAGGCTGAGAAATTGTGTAAAACATCATGAATGTAACATGTAATAAGGATCCCCTGAAACTCTGACCAACACTTTGGTTCCTACCCTGTCACAACAATTTCTACAGGTTTTTTTCATTAGTTGTCATGCTAAACAACACCAACCATATAGTTGGAATATTCATTTTATTTATATGATTCCAACAGTTCACCCAAGTGTTTTGATCTAAATCGCAAGTAAAATCACATTTGTAATATTTGGTATAAAAAAAAAAATCACAATTAGATTATTTGCCCATATCTTGCAGCCCTACCTGTACAGCAGGCTTCCCCAGCTGGTGGCCCGTGGGTGATTTTTTGTCTCCCCAAGTTTTCTGAGCAAAAATAAAAAGCTAGATATTTTATTTATTTATTGTTGGCTATAAAAGACTGTACAAAACCACCAGCAAATCAGGTCCAAGTGATTTTTAATTTTGGAAATCTGTTCTGAACTATTACCATGCTATATATATATATATATATATATATATATATATTTATTTATTTATTTATTTATTTATTTTGTACACACACTGAGTGAACAAAACACCTGCTCTTTCCATGACACCGACTAGGTGAACCCAGGTGAAAGCTATACGATCCCTTATTGATGTCACTTGTTCAATCCACTTCAGTCCGTGTCGATGAAGGGGAAGAGACAGGTTAAAGAAGGATTTTTAAGCATTGAGACATGGTTTTGTATGTGTGCCGTTCAGAGAGAGGAGAATGGGCAAGACAAAATATTTACAGTAAGTGCCTTTGAACAGGGTATGGTAGTAGGTGCCAGGCTTTCTGTCAAGAACTGCAACGTGCAACTCAATATTAGGGAAGTGTTCTTAATGTTTTGTACACTCAGTGTATGTGATCTTATACAATGTGAGCAAGGTTTTAAATGATTTATGTTTTAGTCAATTTGCAGTCTACAAATTATTTGAAATTATGTTCCAGCCCCCTGACCATCTGCTCAAGAAAAAAATGTCCTGCGGCTGAATCTAGTTGATGATCCCTACTGTGTGCGTGCGCGCGCCCAACCAACGAACCACTAGAGAGATGGTGAGTTAGAGAATGAGCGAGAGGTTGAGTTTTCTCCCTGTGCTGCTGATACAGGATTCTATAACTCTATATCTACACTGCAGGGTGGCAGAGAGGGATCTGCTCTAGTTAGCGGAGATGGGATCAGCAGTGTGTGTTTTTTTTCTTGTTGGATAGAAGACTGCCCAACACACACACATTGGAGGACAGCTGTGGCTTCCTTGGCCCTCAGTTCTTCTCATATTTCCTTGCCAGCTCATTCAGCGGGTAAAGAATGTGTGTGTCACTCCCCACAGCAGCAGACACAACCATTGTCTCAGCAACCCAATCATCCACAGCCTGCCCACTTTCCTAGCCTGTCTGCCCAAGGACAGTGATGCTCTGAGGGGCAGACACAGGCATACTCAGTCCCAGCCACATGACCAGGCCTGTGTCCTGCACTCTGCCCATTGGCAAAAGGAAGGAGTTGTTGGGATGATAACGAACATGTCAGTAACATTAGTATCATTGCCTTGTTGACATTACCGCACTCACTATTGTGTGTGTGTTTATTTTATTTCACCTTTATTTAACCAGGTAGGCTAGTTGAGAATAAGTTCTTATTTGCAACTGCGACCTGGCCAAGATAAAGCATAGCAATTGGACACGTACAACAACACAGAGTTACACATGGAATAAACAAAACATAGTCAATAATACAGTAGAAAAAAAGAAAAGAAAAAGTCTATAAACATGAGGTAAGATAAGGGAGTTAACCTGTTGCGACGAGCAATCCCGTATCCGGGAGCGTAATTATAGCCTCAAGCTCATTACCATAACGCAACGTTAACTATTCATGAAAATCGCAAATGAAATTAAATAAATATATTGGCTCACAAGCTTAGCCTTTTGTTAACAACACTGTCATCTCAGATGTTCAAAAAATGCTTTTCAACCATAGCTACACAATCATTTGTGTAAGAGTATTGATAGCTAGCATAGCATTAAGCCTAGCATTCAGCAGGCAACATTTTCACAAAAACAAGAAAAGCATTCAAATAAAATCATTTACCTTTGAAGAACTTCGGATGTTTTCAATGAGGAGACTCTCAGTTAGATAGCAAATGTTCCGTTTTTCCAAAAATATGATTTGTGTAGGAGAAATCGCTCTGTTTTGTTCATCACGTTTGGCTAAGAAAACCCCCCGGAAATTCAGTAATTACAATGCAGACTTTTTTCCAAATTAACTCCATAATATCGACAGAAACATGGCAAACGTTGTTTAGAATCAATCCTCAAGGTGTTTTTCACATATCTATTCGATGATAAATCAGAGATGGCAGTTTGGTTTCTCCTCTGTTCAAAATGAAAAAATGCACGCACCTGGAGATTACGCAATAGTTTCGACGGAGGACACCGAGCGGACACCTGGTAAATGTAGTCTCTTATGGTCAATTTTCCAATGATATGCCTACAAATACGTCACAATGCTGCAAACACCTTGGGGAAACGACAGAAAGTGTAGGCTCATTCCTTGCACATTCACAGCCATATAAGGAGACATTGGAACACAGCGCCTCCAAAATCTGTCTCACTTCCTGTATGAAATTCCATCTTGGTTTCGCCTGTAGCCTTAGTTCTGTGGCACTCACAGACAATATCTTTGCAGTTTTGGAAACGTCAGAGTGTTTTCTTTCCAAAGCTGTCAATTATATGCATAGTCGAGCATCTTTTTCGTGACAAAATATCTTGTTTAAAACGGGAACGTTTTTCATCCAAAAATGAAATATTGCCCCCAGAGGTTCAAGAGGTTAAGGAAATAAATAGACCATGGTGGCGAAGTAATTGCAATATAGCAATTAAACACTGGAATGGTAGATGTGCAGAAGATATACTGGGGTGCAAAGAAGCAAGATAAATAAATAAATACTGTATGGGGATGAGGTAGGTAGATAGATGGGCTATGTACAGGTGCAGTGATCTGTGCGCTGCTCTGACAGCTGGTGCTTAAAGCTAGTGAGGGAGATATGAGTCTCCAGCTTCAGGGATTTTTGCAGTTTGTTCCAGTCATTGGCAGCAGAGAACTGGAAGGAAAGACAACCAAAGGAGGAATTGGCTTTGGGGGTGACCAGTGAGATATACCTGCTGGAGTGCGTGCTACGAGTGGATGCTGCTATGGTGACCAGTGAGCTGAGATAAGGCGGGGCTTTACCTAGCAGAGACTTGTAGATAATCTGTAGCCAGTGGGTTTGGCGACGCGTATGAAGCGAGGGCCAATAAACGAGAGCGTACAGGTCGCAATAGTGGGTAGTGTATGGGGTTTTGGTGACAAAACGGATGGCACTGTGATAGACTGCATCCAGTTTGTTGAGTAGAGTGTTGGAGGCTATTTTATAGATGACATCACCGAAGTCGAGGATCGGTAGGATGGTCAGTTTTACGAGGGTATGTTTGGCAGCATGAGTGAAGGATGCTTTGTTGCGATATAGGAAGCCAATTCTAGATTTAATTTTGGATTGGAGATGCTTAATGTGAGTCTGGAAGGAGACTTTACAGTCTAACCAGACACCTAGGTATTTGTAGTTACACGTATTCTAAGTCAGAGCCGTCCAGAGTAGTGTTGCTGGACAGGCGAGCAGGTGCGGGCAGTGATCGGTTGAATAGCATGCATTTAGTTTTCCCTGCGTTTAAGAGCAGTTGGAGGCCACGGAAGGAGAGTTGTATGGCATTGTTGGTGTCCAAGGAGGGGCCAGAAGTATACAGAATGGTGTCGTCTGCGTAGAGGTGTACCAGAGAATCACCAGCAGCAAGAGCAACATCATTGATGTATACAGAGAAGAGAGTCGGCCCGAGGGTTGAACCCTGTGGCACCCCAGTAGAGACAGCCAGAGGTCCGGACAACAGGCCCTCCGATTTGGCCAGGTCGATGAATACGGCTGCACAGTAATGTCTCTTATCGATGGCGGTTATGATGTCGTTTAGAACCTTGAGCGTGGCTGAGGTGCACCCATGACCAGCTCTGAAACCAGATTGCATAGCGGAGAAGGTATGGTGGGATTCAAAATAGTCGGTAATCTGTTTGTTAACTTGGCTTTCGGAGACCTTAGAAAGACAGGGTAGGATAGATATAGGTCTGTAGCAGTTTGGTTCTAGAGTGTCACCCCCTTTGAAGAGGGGGATGACCGCGGCAGCTTTCCAATCTTTAGGAATCTCAGACGATATGAAAGAGAGGTTGAACAGGCTAGTAATAGGAGTTGCAACAATTTCGTCAGGTTGTCTAGCCCGGCTGATTTGTAGGGGTCCAGATTTTGCAGCTCTTTCAGAACATCAGCTATCTGGATTTGGGTAAAGGAGAAATGGTGGGGGCTTTGGCTGGTTGCTCTGGAGGGTGTCGGGCAGTTGACCGGGGTAGGGGTAGCCAGGTGGAAAGCATGGCCAGCCGTAGAGAAATACTTATTGAAATTCTCAAGTATAGTGGATTTATCGGTGGTAATAGTGTTTCCTAGCCTCAGAGCAGTGGGCAGCTGGGAGGAGGTGCTCTTATTCTCCATGGACTTTACAGTGTCCCAGAACTTTTTTGAGTTTGTGCTACAGGATGCAAATTTCTGTTTGAAAAAGCTAGCCTTCGCTTTCCTAACTGCCTGTATATTTGTTCCTAACTTCCCTGAAAAGTTGCATATCACGGGGACTATTCAATGCTAATGCAGAACGCCACAGGATGTTTTTGTGCTGATCAAGGGCAGACAGGTCTGGAGTGAACCAAGGACTATATCTATTCCTAGTTCTACATTTTTTTGAATGGGGCATGCTTATTTAAGATGGTGAGGAAGGCACTTTTAAAGAAGTGTGTGTGGGGACCACGAGTGTGGCTGATAAGATAAATGGAGAATGTTCTGTTGGAAAATCATATTAGTGAACTCAGAACACACTCTTCCCCCTCCTGCTCTCTCTGTTTTTACCTCCATCTCAATTGAATTTAAGGGCTTTGTTGGTATGGGAAACATATGATTACATTGCCAAAGCAATTGAAGTAGATAATTAACAAAAGTTAAATAAACAATACAAATTAACAGTAAACATTACACTCACAAAAGTTCCAAAAGAGTAAAGACATTTCAAATGTCATAATATGTGCAAATAGTTCAAGTACAAAAGGAAAAAAACATAAATATGGGTTGTATTTACAATGGTGTTTGTTCTTCACTGGTTGCTCTTTTTTTGTGGCAACAGGTCACACATCTTGCTGTTGTATTTCACCCATTAGATATGGGAGTCTGTGTAATCTGAGAGAAATATGTCTCTAATATGGTCATACATTTGGCAGGTTAGGAAGTGCAGCTCAGTTACCACCTCATTTTGTGGGCAGTGTGCACATAGCCTGTCTTCTCTTGAAAGCCATGTCTGCCTACGGTGGCCTTTCTCAATAGCTATGCTCACTGAGTCCTTAAGTTTGGGTCAGTCACAGTGGTCAGGTATTCTGCCACTGTACTCTCAGTTTAGGGCCAAGTAGCATTCTAGTTTGCTCAGCTTTTTTTGTTAATTATTTCCCCCTTCTCTCTCTCCCCCTCCTAATCACTCTGTTTTACCTCCCTCTCTCTCTCTCTCTCTCTCCCTCCTGCTCGCTCTGTTTTTATCTCACTCTCGTCTTTTCCTTTTTTCTCTCACTCCATCTCCCCTGACTCTCTTTACAGCAGGTTTGTTGTGCTTAAACAAATGAAGACACCTACAGACACATTCTCACACACACACACGTTTATTTTACTATCCTTGTGAAGACCACCAAACGGTTGATTCCCATCCAAAATCCTATTTTCCCTAACCCTAACTCTACACCTAATCCTTAACCCCTAACGTAACCCGAATTGTAAACCTAACCCTTAAGCCTAAATTAAGCTTTTTCCTTATGGGGATAGGTGGAATGTCCCCACTTGTCTTCAGGTCCCCACAACGATAGTAAAACTAAAAACACACACGTATGCTCACACACACTCCCCTGCTTCATTAACTATGTATGTTTTAATGAGATCAACTCCAGCCGAGATGAGAAGAGAACCAGGTCATACCCGTGCGACACACACGCGCACACACACACGCTTAAACCTGACATCAAAGCGTCCCTGCCTTCACCCTGCCTGATACATGGTGGGTGTTAGGGCACGTGAAGGGTGGGGAGACTAATCCCCTAACACACACAGTGTTTCATAGATTTTCATTGGTAGATTAGTGGTTGACTGGCGAGGGGGGGCTGCTGTATGTGTTTTTATATGCGTTGGCCAGGGGCATATTTGAGGGCACAGATAGAAATGTCATGTATGGAGCTGATGTGATTCCTCACTCTTCATGACAGAGAGGCATGTCTGTTCTACACTATATATTTGTATCTGATCGTTCTTTGACGTTGTGCCCTATTGACCGGCACCTCCAAGCCTGGAGGTAATTTGAGTTTACACTCAGTATGTCCAGTCTAATCCTGTATGTGCACTGGGGAGCGGGGTGTGTGTGGGTTTGTCTGTGTTAGGATCGGGGTTGGGTACACTGCAGCCACAGATCCAGACAGTCATTGATTTGAATGATTCCTGCAATGCACACACATGCCATCAGGAATGACGGCGTGTGCGTGCGTGTGTGTGTGCGCGTGTGTGCGTTTAGACAGATGGTGTCTCAAGTCTACAGTCGTGGCCAAAAGTTTTGAGAACGACACATTTGCTGCTTCAGTGTCTTTAGATATTTTTGACAGATTTGACTATGGAATACTGAAGTATAATTACAAGCATTTCATAAGTGCCAAAGGCTTTTATTGACAATTACATGAAGTTGATGCAAAGAGTCAATATTTGCGGTGTTGACCATTCTTTTTCAAGACCTCTGCAATTCGCCTTGGCATGCTGTCAATTAACTTCTGGGCCACATCCTGACTGATGGCAGCCCATTCTTGCATAATAAATGCTTGGAGTTTGTCAGAATTTGTGGGTTTTTGTTTGTCCACATGCCTCTTGATGATTGACCACAAGTTCTCAATAGGATTAAGGTCTGGGGAGTTTCCTGGCCATGGACCCAAAATATTGAGGTTTTGTTCCCCGAGCCATTTAGTTATTACTTTTGCCTTATGGCAAGGCATTGTTTGTCACCAAACTGTTCCTGGATGGTTAGGAGAAGTTGCTCTCAGAGGATGTGTTGGTACCATTCTTTATTAATGGCTGTGTTCTTAGGCAAAATTGTGAGTGAGCCCACTCCCTTGGCTGAGAAGCAACCCCACACATGAATGGTCTGATGGTAGCGCTCACCTTGTCTTCTCCGGACAAGCTTTTTTCCGGGTGCCCCAAACAATCGGAAAGGGGATTCATCAGAGAAAATGACTTTACCCCAGTCCTCAGCAGTCCAATCCCTGTACCTTTTGCAGAATATCAGTCTGTCCCTGATTTTTTTCCTGGAAAGAAGTGGCTTCTTGCTGCCCTTCTTGACACCAGGCCTTCCTCTTTTTCCAAAAGTCTTTGCCTCACTGTGCATGCAGTTGCACTCAAACCTGCCTGCTGCCATTCCTGAGCAAGCTCTGTACTGGTGGTGCCCCGATCCTGCAGCTGAATAAACTTTAGGAGACAGTCCTGGCGCTTGCTGGACTTTCTTGGGCGCCCTGAAGCCTTCTTCACAACAATTGAACCGCTCTCCTTGAAGTTCTTGATGATCCGATAAATGGTTGATTTAGGTGCAATCTTACAGGCAGCAATATCCTTGCCTGTGAAGCCCTTTTTGTGCAAAGCAATGATGACGGCACGTGTTTCCTTGCAGGTAACCATGGTTGACAGAGAAATAACAATTATTCCAAGCACCACCCTCCTTTTGAATCTTCCAGTCTGTTATTCGAACTCAATCAGCATGACAGAGTGATCTCCAGCATTATCCTCGTCAACACTCACACCTGTGTTAATGAGAGAATCACTGACATGATGTCAGCTGGTCCTTTTGTGGCAGGGCTGAAACACAGTGGAAATGTGTTTTGGGGTTTCAGTTCATTTGCATGGCAAAGAGGGACTTTGCAATTAATCTGATCACTCTTCATAACATTCTGGGGTGTATGCAAATTGCCATTATACAAACTGAGGCAGCAGACTTTGTGAAAATTTATATTTGTGTCATTCTCAAAGCTTTTGGACACGACTGTATACAGTTGAGCTAATGATCTCAGAGGGAGTGAAAGAGAAATGTGACCTAAAGTATGTGGACACCTGCTCATCGAACATCTCATTCCAAAATCTTGGGCATTAATATGGAGTTGGTTCCCCCATTTGCTGCTGTCACAGCGTCCACTTCTGGGAAGGCTTTCCGCTAGATGTTGGAACATTGCTGCTGGGACTTGCTTCCATTCAGCCATGATCATTAGTGAGGGTGGGCATTGATTAGGCCTGACTAACAGTCACTTCAGCACCTCGGCGGTCCCGTTCTGTGAGCTTGTGTGGCCTACCACTTCGTGACTGAGCCGTTGTTGCTCCTAGATGCTTCCACTTCACAATAACAGCACTTACAGTTGACCAAGGCATCTCTAGCAAGGCATACATTTGACGAACAGATGTAGTGGCTAACTGTATCCCATGTGTGAGAGAGAGAGCGCGAGAGACACACACACACCGCAACCTTCACTGCTAGCTGGCAGTGTGTTTTCACTGTGTCCAGTATGGGATGGTGTGAGGGGGTTAGAAGGGTGGGTCCCGCTCGTCCGAGGGGCGTCACCGCGGCAACACAATGGGCAGGAAAACTGGCCTGGGGCAGAGAGAGCAAGGTGTTTCCTATGACCTGGCTTACTGCTGTGTCAGCATGCACACACACATGCTGATACACATAAACACACACACTGATATCCAAACCATACACTGATACATACACACATACTGTATTCTACATTTATGTATATTTACCATACACACACAAATCATACACTAACATATCCACACAACACATAATTAATTGGTACTTACACACATACAGTGGATCCTACACGGATGGATGCACACAAAACACAGCCATACCATCGGACCAGGCAGGTATTTGTGTTGCTATGGAATGTGGCCAGTTCTCCCAGTCTGTGGCCTTTTCACCTCCCATCACACTCAGCCAACCAGCCTGCCTCGGCCAATCACTGCAGCCGCTGGACTAGGTCTGTCACTGCAGCCCACCAATCACACAACAAGACACAACCACATGACGACCACTGCTGTTACTTAGGGTGTGGCCAATCTGAGGACACTGATGGTGAGGTCAGTGTGTGTGTGTGTGTGTATGACTGCTATTCCTATATGTAGCTGGTTCTGTGGATTTGAAGCTCATCTCTGTATTGCACCTCTCATTATGTCATTTTAGCCACAGTAGATGGCCTTGATAAATTATGCATGAGTGTCTGCACGTGTGTGTGTGTGTTAATGCATTTAGCTTGCAATTAAGGAAAGCAGTATCATGTTTGGATGTTAAATTCATGTTTAATTCGTCCTTTATGAAGACCCTAGCTGAGTGCTGAGGAGCGGTGTGGTGACTGCAGTATTCATCTACTCATCATAAATATTAGATTAAAAGGAGGCGTAGTTTATTTATGAAGGGTGCTATTTTAGCACACCCGTGTGTTCTCGGCCTCTACATACTCTTGCAGCTTAAGGTTTGGGCTTCTCACTGTCTTATGTGTGTTCATGTGTTGGTAGCATGTACAATATCAGTCCATACTGGAATAATAACATAGTCACTCCAACCCAGCTGTACCAAGATCAAGATAAGGAAGCTAGCATGTTGATATGTGAGCAACATTTGAGAGAGTTCTCAACTATATTATTCGTAGCCGTCTATTGGAATAATAACATAGTCACTCCAACCCAGCTGTACCAAGATCAAGATAAGGAAGCTAGCGTGTTGCTATGTGAGCAACATTTGAGAGAGTTCTCAACTATATTATTCGTAGCCGTCTATTTACCACCACAGAACACAGCTGGCACTAAGACCGCTCTCAAGGCCATAAGTAAAGAAGAAAATGCTCACCCAGAAGCGGCGCACCTAGTGGCTGGGGACTTTAATGCAGGCAAACTTAAATCAGTTTTACCACATTTTTACCAGCATGTCACATGTGCAACCAGAGAAGAAAACAATCCTAGACCACCTTTACACCACACATAGAGATGCAGCAGTGTACAAAAGGGAGGGGGGCGGGGGTTGTCAATGTAAATTGTCCGGTGGCGATTTTATTAATTGTTCAGCAGTCTTACGGCTTGGGGGTAGAAGCTGTTGAGGAGCCTTTTGTCCTCGACTTGGTGCTCTGGTACCGCTTGCCGTGCGGGAGCAGTGAAAGCAGTCTATAAGTTGGGTGACTGGAGTCTCTGACAATTTTATGGGATTTACTCTGACAACGCCTATTATATAGGTCCTGGATGGCAGGAAGCTTGGCCCCAGTGATGTACTGGGCCGTTCGCACTACCTTCTGTAGCATCTTACGGTCAGATGCCAAGCAGTTAGCATACCAGGTGGTGATTCAACCGGTCAGGATGCTCTTGATGTTGCAGCTGTAGAACTTTTTGAGGATCTGAGGACCCATGCCAAATCTTGTGTGACCAAAGAGTTCTCCGAGGATGTCAGGGACAAGATTGTAGACCTACACAAGGCTGGAATGGGCTACAAGACCATCGCCAAGAAGCTTGGTGAGAAGCTGACAACAGTTGGTGCGATTATTTGCAAATGGAAGAAACACAAAAGAACTATCAATCTCCCTCGGACTGGGGCTCCATGCGAGATCTCACCTATGGAGTTGCAATGATCATGAGAGCGGTGAGGAATCAGCCCAGAACTACACTGGAGGATCTTGTCAATGATCTCAAGGCAGCTTGGACCATAGTCACCAAGAAAACAATTGGTAACACACTACGCCGTGAAGGACTGAAATCCTGCAGCGCCCGCAAGGTCCCCCTGCTCAAGAAAGCACATATACATGCCCATCTGAAGTTTGCCAATGAACATCTGAATGATTCAGAGGACAACTGAGTGAAAGTGTTGTGGTCAGATGAGACCAAAATTGAGCTCTTTGGCATCAACTTGCCGTGTTTGGAGGAGGAGGAATGCTGCCTATGACCCCAAGAACACCATCCCCACCGTCAAACATGGAGGTGGAAACATTATACTTTGGGGGTGTTTTTCTGCTAAAGGGACAGGACAACTTCACCGTATCAAAGGGACGATGGACAGGGCCATGTACCGTCAAATCTTGGGTGAGAACCTCCTTCCCTCAGCCAGGGAATTGAAAACGAGTCGTGGATTGGTATTCCCACATGACAATGACCCAAAAACACACGGCCAAGGCAACAAAGGAGTGGCTCAAGAAGAAACACATTAAGGTCCTGGAGTGGCCTAGTCAGTCTCCAGACCTTATCCCATAGAAAATCTGTAGAGGGAGCTGAAGGTTCGAGTTGCCAAATGTCAGCCTCAAAACCTTAATGACTTGGAGAAGATCTGCAAAGAGGAGTGGGACAAAATCCCTCCTGAGATGTGTGCAAACCTGGTGGCCAACTACAAGAAATGTCTGACCTCTGTGATTGCCAGCAAGGGTTTTGCCACCAAGTACTATGTCATGTTTTGCAGAGGGGTCAAATACTCATTTCCCTCATTAAAATGCAAATCAATTGATAACATTTTTTACATGCGTTTTTCTGGATTTTTTTGTTCTGTCTCACTGTTCAAATAAACCTACCATTCAAATTATAGACAGATGATTTCTTTGTCGGTGGGCAAATGTACAAAATCAGCAGGGGATCAAATACTTTCCCCCCCTCACTGTATATTGTCAGTTACTTCGTTCAGCCACGTCTATGTGAAACATGAGATGTTAGTTTTTAATGTCCCGTTGGTAGGATAATCTTTAATAGTAGGTCATCAATTTTATTTTCTAACATTTGCACTTTAGCAAGGAGAATGGAAGGCATTGGGAGTTTACTCGCTCGCCTCCGACTTTTCAGAAGGATCCCCGATATGCGTCTCCTTTTCCGCCGTCTTTTCTTCACACAAAACAAAAAGTTTATTCCAGTCCGCGGTGAGTAATCGCTTTTCTGATGTCCAGACGTTATTTTTGGACATAAGAAACGGTAGCAGCAACATTATGTACACAATAAGTAAAAAAAATAAATAAAAAAAATGTAAATCACAATTGGTTGGGAGAGTGTAAAACATCAGCTATGTTCTTCAGCGCCATCTTTTCTTATCGAGACAATTACAAGTTACTTGTTTACGCCTTGCCACCTAATACGTGTGTGTGTGGGTCCAGTGCTGACCTTTGCCATCTGTGCCCTACAGGCCCTGCCAGCCCAGGCAACCCTGAGGAGTGTGTGATGGAGAAGATGAAGAGGTTTAAGCGGCGTCTGTCTCTGACGCTGCGCTCCAGCCACACCATAGACGAGTCTCTATCTGAACTGGCTGAGCAGATGACCATCGAGGACGGCGGCAACAAGGACAGCGGTCAGTAGGCGTGTGTGTGTGTGTGTGTGTGTATTAGATATTGTATTAGTAAACAAACAGAGCGCACACACACACATACTGTGCTCTGTGCAAGTCCCAGTGATAAGAGACTGATGATGTAGTAGAGAAGGATACAGCCAGCTAGTGAACACACACACTAGGGCCCTTTGGTCACCCCGAGGATACAGTTGAAATTGTAGCTGGCAGCCAATGGTATCCTTTCTTGCCATCTGAAGTGATTAGAGTGAGACTGAGGGAACGGGGTGAGAGACATCGAGAGGGGAAATTGACACACAGGGAGAGCGAGCAGCAGTGTGAATGATCGTGTCCTAGAGAGTAGCTCTTTATGTCCTTATGTAACAACAGAAGCAGCCTGGTGAGAGGAAACGCCTACTGGGACACACATACACAACGCAGGGGGACGGCAGGTGACGCTGCCACAATGTTTGTGGAGAAGACATCACACAGAAAAGGAAAACACTTTCACAAACATACTGCAACATCCCAAAATGTCTGAAGCTAACATCCTCTGGCCTACTTTAGGTTGCATAAGTGTTATTTTCTGCTGTTTTTATATACAACAAGGAAGCACTCTGTTTACTGAATTCTGCTCAACAGAAGACCGAACAGTACATGAACTACTTGTACAAATGACTGATTGATTCATTGGTAGATTGCTTGATGAATCGGATGGATAGATAGATAGATGGGCAGATTGATTGACACATTGTTTCTCCTTGCAGAGCCGATCGTGCGTAATGGGCGACCGCCCTCCTCCCACAGCATGCACTCGTTCCTGCACCAGTACACCGGCTCCTTCAAGAAGCCCCCCCTCCGCAGACCACACAGTGTCATCGGAGGAAGCCTGGGCTCCTTCATGACCTTCCCCAGCAACGGCAGCCGCCTCGGTGAGTTACACAGAGAGCGAAACAAACAGACTCGGAGATGCACAAGCACGTATACACTAACGGCACACATGCTTGCACAAACACTCATATGCACGCGCGCACATGTCATACACACACACTCATTCAAACATGTAGCCATATTTACTAATGACACACCCACTAGCAGCACCACTATAAGCAACCTGTTCTCCTTCATGGTCATGCCACACGGTCGTCACCCGGCTGCCAAGGTGAGTTGCCGTGGAGATGGGCATACTCGTGCCTGTGCACCAGGAAGTGACAGAGAAAGAGCAGATGGCGACAGAGGACAAACAGGAAGTTAGTCATAGCCCCTGAGAGTTCCATCCTGACATGGTCATGGTGTGACTTTTCATCTCACACAACACCAGACTCGTCTGTCTCTCCATCTTAATCTCCAATCTTCCTCTCAATTATGTGTTTTTGCATGAGTCAACTGTTCTCATTCTACACTGTGTGCTTGTGCGGGTGTATATTTGCATCTAAAAGTTTGATGTTTGTGTGATTTCATACATTTGTGTGTGTCTGCGGACAAATGTTTTCCCTGCATTTTCTCTGAGCCATCACCATGACGATAGCTGTTCTCTGGTCTCCAGGGTGAGCCAACTATTTTAGTCTGCGGTCTTGTCTATAAGTTGTCATGAGGAGCGACACCTCAGACTGAACTGTGTCCCAGTTAGTTACATGGGTTTGGGGATATTGGGGGGGAACAGACAATCGGGCATGTCTATCTGGGACAAGATGGAACTAGATTAGTACACACTTTCATGTACCGGTTTACCTCAAAAAACAGAGGGAGAAATAGGGCCAAAGAGAGTGGAGTTGGAATGAAAGGAGGGGTATTTGGTTGGCAGAGAAGGAGATAGACGGCTGGAGAGAGAAGCAGAAAGGAGGGAGATGACAGAAGTGCGTTGTGCCGGATGATCTGGGATGGTATGACGACAGGCTGCTGGGTTGGAGGTGTTGACAGAGAGAATATGTGCCACACTCAGATACAGCTACTCATTAGCACACTGTGTGTGTGTGTGTTCATTAGCCCCCCCCCCCCACACACACTACACACCATGTTCTTGACCAGAGGCTGTAGTTTTTTATATCCTAGAGGAAGCAGAGTTGGTTAGTGTTTCATCTTTGGCCTATGGGGTGAGAGAGGGGGGGGGGGGGCTGCAGGATAATGAAAGAAGGGAACTTGAGAGGTTGTAGGATCAGGACCAGGCCATAAACTGTAACTGTTGACAGAATGAGATAAAGCACTCCTCTCTCTGTCTCTAACTTATTCTCTCATATTCTTAGACTCAGACTCAGTAGCCTCGGTTTTTCTAATGACTACCTTGCCTGGTTCACCAATTACTTTGCAGACAGAGTTCAGTGTGTCAAATCGGAGGGCATGTTGTCCGGTCCTCTGGTAGTCTCTATGGGGGTGCCACAAGCTTCAATTCTCGGGCCGACTCTTTTCTCTGTATATATCAATGATGTTACTCTTGCTGCGGGCGATTCCCTGATTCGTCTCTACGCAGACGACACCATTCTGTATACTTCTGGCCCTTCCTTGGACACTGTGCTATCTAACCTCCAAACGAGCTTCAATGCCATACAACACTCCTTCCGTGGCCTCCAACTGCTCTTAAACGCTAGTAAAACCAAATGCATGCTTTTCAACCGTTCGCTGCCTGCATCCGCACGCCCGACTAGCATCACCACCCTGGATGGTTCCGACCTAGAATATGTGGATATCTATAAGTACCTGGGTGTCTGGCTAGACTGTAAACTCTCCTTCCAGACTCATATCAAACATCTCCAATCTAGAGTCTGCTTTCTATTCCGCAACAAAGCCTCCTTCACTCACGCCGCCAAACTTACCCTAGTAAAACTGACTATCCTACCGATCCTCGACTTCGGCGATGTCATCTACAAAATAGCTTCCAATACTCTACTCAGCAAACTAGATGCAGTTTATCACAGTGCCATCCGTTTTGTTACTAAAGCACCTTATACCACCCACCACTGCGACCTGTATGCTCTAGTCGGCTGGTCCTCGCTACATATTCGTCGCCAGACCCACTGGCTCCAGGTCATCTACAAGTCCATGCTAGGTAAAGCTCCGCCTTATCTCAGTTCACTGGTCACGATGGCAACACCCACCCATAGCACACGCTCCAGCAGGTGTATCTCACTGATCATCCCTAAAGCCAACACCTCATTTGGCCGCCTTTCCTTCCAGTTCTCTGCTGCCTGTGACTGAAACGAATTGTAAATAGCCCACCCAATTTACCTACCTCATCCCCATACTGTTTTTATTTATTTACTTTTCTGCTCTTTTGCACACCAGTATATCTTCCTGCACATGACCATCTGATCATTTATCACTCCAGTGTTAATCTGCTAAATTGTAATTATTCGCCTACCTCCTCATGCCTTTTGCACACAATGTATATAGACTCTTTTTTTTCTACTGTGTTATTGACTTGTTAATTGTTTACTCCATGTGTAACTCTGTGTTGTCTGTTCACACTGCTATGCTTTATCTTAGCCAGGTCGCAGTTGTAAATGAGAACTTGTTCTCAACTAGCCTATCTGGTTAAATAAAGGTGAAATAAATCAAATAAAAAAACAGCAGACTACTGACTCAGTTTGACACAAGCTATAGCAAATCCATGCCATGTTTATCTCATAGAAGATCACGAGTGTCATTTGCCAGGCAAAATGTTGAAATTGAGCAAGTTCAGCTTCTAAACTGTAACTCTTTCTCCTCTTCCTCCTCTTCCTCTCCTCCTCCCAAGACATCGTCCATGAGAACCTGAAGATGGGCTCAGACGGGGAGAGTGACCAGGCGTCTGGGACGTCGTCGGACGAGGTGCAGTCGCCCACCGGGGTGTGTCTGAGGAACAGGGTGCAACGACGCATCTCCATGGAGGTACACCCTCCCACCACCACCACCAACCCCTGTCTCTACAGAAGGGAACTACACCTCTCCCGGCTCCCCATCTCGGTCTTCCCCTCAGCTCTTTCTCTGTTGGTGTGGTGGGGAGGAGAGATAAGCAGGGAACACTTTTAAGAGGCTTTCACTGTCTGACTCTGAATACTGATATGAAACCTGTACCAGTGAGGAAGAGGGTAGAGCGATCGGGGAGATGTGGGAAAGGGAGGTAGTGGGATAGAGAAAGGAAGACTGAGATGGAGAAAGATGAGGGTTGATGGCAGGCAGGGTGGAAAGTATGAGCTGGTTCAGGCCACAAACAGACGACTGACTAATGGAATGTTGTCATGTGACAGTAATCTGCAGCACGCTTGGCCTCTGACTTCTGACATTCCAGACGATCCCCTGCCACATAGCTGGTCAACAATCATGAGAGTAACCTCGGATGGAGAGAGACTGCTCCACATAGCTCAGTGAGAACCTGCGGTTTAAAGAGGGACTGTCTTTAAAAAGAGACGAATCCCGCTGAAAACGTACTGATGTAGCATCACTATGAATTCGAAACGGTTATTCTAGTGTCAGAATTTACTACAAAGTGTAAATAGGATAATTTTGGTCATAAAGTTAGTCTCATCCGTGCTTCACAACGGGTAAATGAAGGTTGAGTTTTAATTTAACGATGTCCATTTGCCCACTAACATGGGGTGAACAGCTGCGGTGATTGCTCTCTATCCACTCGCATAAACAGTGACAGACCTGCCCAGCAGTTCCGGCGTTGTTTACGTAAGACAGTGCATCGCGCACTTTTTTACTTGAAAAACACTGCACCAAACTCTTTGGTTAGATGTAAATTTGTGTAACTAAAACATCCTCTGCAACAACTTTAATCATAACTCAATAAATCTGTAATTAATTATCTTAGATTCATTTTGGGGATTTTGAGGAAGTTTAATTCCACGTCTACAATGTCTCATGGGGGACCAACACCTCCAATACTGAAATCTTGTTTTTCTAATAAGCAACAGAAAACACACGTGCCAATCGGCGTATGTTCAGTCGCTCTTTAAGCCTGGGGATGTTTTTCCTTTCGTCTCTGTGACTCGTTTTTGCTTTTTTCTGTAAGTGTAAGCGGTGTTCGATTTGCTATTTTCTATGTGAGTGAATGCTGTGAAGTATGACTTAGTTCCTGGTGTCCCATGGACTATGAGAATTTCTACTATATATTTAGTGCAGGGTTCATGCTAGTCTCACTGGTTCTGTTTACGGAGTTCCTATAGAATCACTGGTAGGAATGCTGTTTCCTTAGCCTGGTGACATTCTGCCACCTGGTGGTCAGTCTGGAGAAGTGTAAACAGTACTTGACTACCTGTATATCAGTATTATGGTATTACACACACACACGAGGATTTACCTATTTCTCCTTGATGCCAAGTGTTTATTTTAATAGTCTGAGCGGAGGCACAAGAGGTGCTTGACCTTTTTAGATGGGAATCATCAGGTATCTGAATAATCACACACACACACGTCATCTCGGTTACTACATCTAACCAGATTCACACAAACACTCATGTGGGTACATATCATTCGGCCCATTTTCTCCCCCCTTTGAAGCGGCGTGTTTATGGGGTTAGTTGGCTGTAACAATACACTGATTCATATCACGAGCTATAGCGAGAACATGATGCTCTCTTTTGATCTGTTTCTATGGGGGAGAGGTGGCAGGCGGTACACAAGTGTTGCGTGATATCCATGGTGGGTGTGTGAAGATGCTTGTTTGCTTATCCATGTTGTTTTTGTCACTCTTGTTTTGTGTTGAGTGTGCCATGCCATGTTTTCTCTTCAATAATGATTTTCATGTATGGATTATTTTTGTATAAGTGCCTCTATTCTTCTGTCTCTTTCTGGAGTGAGTGGGAGGGGAGAATAATTTCTAGGACAAAGTGTGTGGTTGTAGTCATGGAGCTTTCTGCTGTCTACATGTCTCACACACAGACAGACGCAGTATTCCATAGGACACAAGATATATGTGTATGTTACGCCTCTAACCCAATTTTGTGTGTGTGTAGGACCTGAACAAGCGTCTGTCTCTGCCTGCTGACATCCGTATCCCTGACGGTTACCTGGAGAAGCTGCAGCTGAGCAGCCCTACCTTCGACCAGCCCCTTAGCCGACTCTCACGCAGGGCCTCACTGGTACGTGTGTGTGTGAAGGAATATAACATTATTGCCCTACAGGTACCGCCCTCCTTTCTGGCAACAGGCATGAGGTTGAATTGGACTGTCTCTGTATGTAATTTTGTGTAGTGAATGAAGAAAAAACTGTACAAACGTCATTCAACACAGAAAAGAAGACAAACAACATGGAAGATGATCTCTTTATTTGTGTTTTTCAGTCAGAGATTGGTTTTGGGAAGCTGGAGACCTACATCAAACTGGACAAACTGGGAGAGGTCAGAGAACACACAAACATACTCCTATAAAATCAGAAAACATGCTTTTCACAAGAAAGTTATTTTGTTTTGAGTCTGGTCATAACCAGTTAGTTTTTTCTATAGGGGACCTATGCTACAGTATTTAAGGGCCGCAGTAAGCTGACTGACAACCTGGTGGCGCTAAAGGAGATCCGGCTGGAGCACGAAGAGGGAGCACCCTGCACCGCCATCAGAGAAGGTGAGTCTATACCTCTCTGCCTTTCCTCCTCTCTATCACTTTGTCCCTGCTTCTCTTCCGCTCTCTCATCCTCCCATTACTGATTTCAATGCTACATTCTATCTTTTATTTTGTATCACTCTTAGCTCTTTCTCATTCACTATTGTTTTTTAAATTGTTTTTTTAAAATTTGACCTTTATTTAACTAGGCAAGTCAGTTAAGAACAAATTCTTATTTTCAATGACTGCCTAGGAGCAGTGGGTTAACTGCCTTGTTCATGGGCAGAAAGACAGATTATTACCTTGTCAGCTCGGGGATTCGATCTTGCAACCTTTCGGTTACTAGTCCAACGCTCTAACCACTAGGCTACCTGCCGCCCATTGTTCCTTCTCTTGCTCTCCCTCATCCCTCTCTTTCCTTCCCTCTCTCCAGTGTCGTTACTGAAGGACCTGAAACATGCCAACATCGTGACCTTACATGACATTGTCCACACAGACAAGAGCCTGACGCTGGTCTTCGAGTACCTGGTGAGAATCACTAAATTGCTCACACTTCATGCTGGTCTTTGTAGTCAAATATCTGCCCCAATTATCTGAGGAGTTTATTGTCTTAAGTAGGCTGTTGTACATGTACATCCTGTCCTGTCTGACTGCCTGCTGTCCTCACTTCCTGTGCAGGATAAAGACCTGAAGCAGTACATGGATGACTGTGGGAACATCATGAGTATGCACAACGTCAAGGTGCGTATGACCAAGACAAATGACCTAGCACTCACTACACTGTACTGTAAGTCACTTTAGATAAAAACCCTTGCATAATAGTTAACATTGCACGTGTTGTTTGTGCGGTTCTAGATCTTCTTGTTCCAGATTTTGCGGGGGTTGGCGTACTGCCACAAGCGGAAGGTTCTCCACAGAGACCTAAAGCCCCAGAACCTGCTCATCAACGAGAGAGGGGAACTCAAACTGGCTGACTTCGGTCTGGCGCGGGCTAAGTCTGTCCCCACTAAGACGTACTCCAACGAGGTGGTGACTCTGTGGTACCGGCCACCTGACGTCCTGCTAGGCTCCTCCGAGTACTCCACACAGATTGACATGTGGTAAGAACACTACACCTGACGTCCTAATAGGCTCCTCCGAGTACTCCACACAGATTGACATGTGGTAAGAACACTACACCTGACGTCCTGCTAGGCTCCTCCGAGTACTCCACACAGATTGACATGTGGTAAGAACACTACACCTGACGTCCTGCTAGGCTCCTCCGAGTACTCCACACAGATTGACATGTGGTAAGAACACTACACCTGACGTCCTGCTAGGCTCCTCCGAGTACTCCACACAGATTGACATGTGGTAAGAACACTACACCTGACGTCCTGCTAGGCTCCTCCGAGTACTCCACACAGATTGACATGTGGTAAGAACACTACACCTGACGTCCTGCTAGGCTCCTCCGAGTACTCCACACAGATTGACATGTGGTAAGAACACTACACCTGACGTCCTGCTTGGCTCCTCCGAGTACTCACACAGATTGACATGTGGTAAGAACACTACACCTGACGTCCTGCTAGGCTCCTCCGAGTACTCCACACAGATTGACATGTGGTAAGAACACTACACCTGACGTCCTGCTAGGCTCCTCCGAGTACTCCACACAGATTGACATGTGGTAAGAACACTACACCTGACGTCCTGCTAGGCTCCTCCGAGTACTCCACACAGATTGACATGTGGTAAGAACACTACACCTGACGTCCTGCTAGGCTCCTCCGAGTACTCCACACAGATTGACATGTGGTAAAAACACTACACCTGACGTCCTGCTAGGCTCCTCCGAGTACTCCACACAGATTGACATGTGGTAAGAACACTACACCTGATGTCCTGCTAGGCTCCTCCGAGTACTCCACACAAATTGACATGTGGTAAGAACACTACATCCTAACAACCTAGGCCAAGGGTAAGCAAATCCTACTCTGGAGGTCCGGAGTACTGCTGTTTGTCTCTTCTGCCTGATAATGAATTGCGCCCACCTGGTGTCCCAGGTCTAAATCAGTCCCTTATTAGAGAGGAAGAATCAAATAAAAACCGTGGCTGGCTGGAGGGCCCTATATCCTTACACCCTAGCAACCATTTACATTTACATTTAAGTCATTTAGCAGACGCTCTTATCCAGAGCGACTTACAAATTGGTGCGTTCACCTTATGACATCCAGTGGAACAGCCACTTTACAATAGTTCATCTAAATCTTTTAAGGGGGGGGGGTGAGAAGGATTACTTTATCCTATCCTAGGTATTCCTTAAAGAGGTGGGGTTTCAGGTGTCTCCGGAAGGTGGTGATTGACTCCGCTGTCCTGGCGTCGTGAGGGAGTTTGTTCCACCATTGGGGGGCCAGAGCAGAGAACAGTTTTGACTGGGCTGAGCGGGAACTGTACTTCCTCAGTGGTAGGGAGGCGAGCAGGCCAGAGGTGGATGAACGCAGTGCCCTTGTTTGGGTGTAGGGCCTGATCAGAGCCTGGAGGTACTGAGGTGCCGTTCCCCTCACAGCTCCGTAGGCAAGCACCATGGTCTTGTAGCGGATGCGAGCTTCAACTGGAAGCCAGTGGAGAGAGCGGAGGAGCGGGGTGACGTGAGAGAACTTGGGAACCACAACCACTTCATTCAATGTATTTTACACATATAAACTTTGATTAAGTGCTCTGCGTCCTAATTCCTTCATCCTACTCCCTAGCCTCTATTTTCGTGTGTGTGTGTGAACAAGCTGTGTGTAATCTCTCTCTCTCTCTCTCTCTCTCTCTGTGTGTAGGGGTGTGGGGTGTATATTTTATGAGATGGCTGCAGGTCGGCCCCTGTTTCCTGGCTCCACCGTAGAGGACGAGCTCCACCTCATATTCAGACTGCTGGGTGAGGACAGAGTACAGCCTGATTCGGATGTTACAGCCGAACTAACCCACTGACCTAGCGCCACCTAGTGTCTGCTACAGGGACAAACACACTAACACAACCACAGAACTCTCTAAATAAGCAGGAGAGTCCCCAGACATGCTGCTGCTGATGGGGACATTATTTGAGCGTTAACTAAACGTTGATAGAGCGTTATTTGAAGACTGTCCCCTCTCTCTTTTATTTCTCCAGGCACGCCATCAGAGGACAGCTGGCCAGGGATCTCTGGCGTCGAGGAATTCAAATCCTACAACTTCCCCAAATACAAACCTCAGCCGTTCATCAACCATGCGCCCAGGTACCGTGTGTGCGTGCGTCCATGAGTGTGTTTGTGTGCACACGTTTCTGTGTGGGTTTGTGAATGCGTATTTGTGAGTGTGTTTAGTCAGTACATGAGGCAGGAAGTTCTGTGGAACTTTAGTAAAGCAACTCTTCACTTCCTTCCTTCCCATCAGTCACCACCGACTGACATTAAACCCTGTGATTCTCTCTCTCCCTCCTCTCTCTCTCTCCTTTTTAGGTTGGACACAGAAGGCATTGAGCTGGTGTTATCATTCCTGAAAGTGAGTTTCTCTGGCTACATTTTCCACACACCTACGCAGTTATACGCTGAACCACTGGCATGCAGTACTGATAATGAACAACAGGGGGCACAGTAGTCACTTCTGCCTTACTGATTCGGTTTCAGTTGTTGCTGTAATGTCAGTGTGTTAACTGTTGGTCTCCCTCCTTTCCAGTATGAGTCCAAGAAGAGGATCTCAGCAGATGAAGCTATGAAGCAGGCCTACTTCAAGAGCCTGGGGACACAGGTCCACACACTGCATGAGAGTGAGTCTCTAAACCTGGGGATGGTCTTGTCCTCTGAATGGCCTGGAGATACACTCACACATAATTACAACCCTCTCTCTCTCTCTCTCTCTCTCTCTCTCTCAGGTATATCAATATTCACTCTGAAGGATATCCAACTGCAGAGAGACCCTGGCTATCGGAACTCCTCACACCTAGAGTCAGGTGTGTAAAACACACACGCACCTCTTCTTACCTGGAGCTGTATAACTGTTATGACAGACATGGAACTCTCTCTCTCTCTTTCTTATCCACTCCATCTCTCCAGGCAACAGCAAGAACAGAAGACAGAGCATGCTCTTCTAGACGTTCTGCTCCCGGGCGCTCCAGGGTGGAGCTGGTTCCTGTTGCTATAGTAACCGACTCTCGCTTGGGATGAGAATGAACAGGACAGAGCCCCCTCTCGCATGAGCCCCTCACCCCTGGAGAGACCCCCTCACCCCCATAGAGCGAGTGAGTCTGGAGTTGAGGGAGGGAGAGATGAACTACGTTTATTTATTTGAAGATATGGAAGGGGGGGTATATTTTGCTGCTAAACTACTACTGTCTGTATTTAACACGCAGTTTGTGTATATGATTATGTGAACTCCGACACCATGCACAATCGACCAGTCGCTAAGGTTACTATTGTTATTGATATGAATTATGGTTATTATGATTCCACTGATGATCTCGATGTTGTTTATCATAGCTGTTACCTTTGCTGTTGTGCATGTCATTGTGTTCAGAGACTGAATGCCTTTTAGCATTTTTTTCTCAAGTACTTTCTTAAGCTTCCTCTGATGGCAGTGTGACTGAAGTGAGACCAGACCAGTGCAGACTGGGAGAGAGGGACTGGGAGTGTCTGGTCCTCAACTGGAAATCTTTCTTCTGAACTGAATCATTTCCCGGCCTCCCTCTCATTCTCCTTGACCTAGAACGTTTCAGGAGCCAGACGGGGGTTAGGAAGGGGTCAAAATGTGGTTGAGATGGGGTCCAGTCGTCAGGAGAGCACAACGACCCTCAGTCTTGTAGCCAACGAATGGGACCACAGCAGAAGGTGGAGTTTGACTCCCCAGGACATTTCCGGTCTCCTCGCCACTTGTCATGGCAACAGGAAAGCGGCGATTAGGGAGGAGAGAAACACTGAAACGCCGCAGGAAGTAATGTGACCTCCCGAAGGAACCCATCGGTCTCTCTCTCTGTTTCCCCTACCCCCCAGGATGGTCTTTACTTAAGTTATTGTATGCAAGTTCTTAATTTTCTCTTCTTGCCTTTTTGGAGGTCTACAAATACCGGCTGTTTTTGTGCATCATCAATAACTGTAAGCAGTTACTAGTTTTTTGAATGGCTCTCTACTCTGTAGCTGGCCATGGGAGTGGGGATGTACCATGACTTCAGGGCAATACTAGGATGACTGGTGCTTTAAAATGGCTGACTTGATTTGACAGTATTAAGAGATGTTGTTTTCTATGTTAGACCTTTTGACCTCTCCTTGTGAATACAGTGTCGTGTGGCATGTCAAGGGGCAGCAGCTTCGCCTCTCAAAGGAGAAGAAATACTTGTTGTTTCAGTCTGCATTGGACCACTCGTCTCTCTTTCCAGCGTTTGTACACATTTCAAATTGAAATTTTAAATAGACTTAAGCCGCTGTGTGTGTTTAACTGACAGTGTTGTATATTAATATTGTCATACTGTACTTTTTCAAGTTTAAGAATGACCTGAGCTTACCTGAGCGCGTGCGCGTCTGACATGGAATGCCAGCTGTGGTAACTCAACCTCTCTGGGACACTGACAGTTGGTGGTCCTGTACCTCTTTTTACTGGAACTATTTATTTCTCATAATCACAGTAAAATGTGTCTGTTTGCTAAATACATTTTGTCTTTATTGTGGTTTTCTGGGTGAAATTGCAGTAGCTGATGACACACACACACCAGATAAAATGAGTTGTATAGCAGTCAATGCTTCATGTTTATTTAAAACTGTAAGTCATTTTTACTTGACTCTCGAACAGCAAAACAAATAGCAAATCATTATGAGAATACATTTGTATCAATTCCTTTATAAAAAAAATTAACAAAGCTGTTACAAATAAGCTTTTGTTTAATATTGAACTGGAATTTCGTCTCAAAAAAAAAAAAGAAGCTTGAAAATAAAACATTTACATAACTCTTACGTTTGAGAAGGCACAGCCGGTACAAGGTGATAATGCTTAGTGTAATGCAATACAAAACCATAGAAAAACACTTAGCCAGAACAATACAACCAGGTTCACAGCCTCAGGTGAACATATCATCCACTATACAATGATATAAAGCGTTATAACCACGCCCTGTCTCTTATAAAGCGTTATAACCATACGCCAGACAAGGTACAATGCATGGAACAGCATTCTGAAGAGGATAAGTATGGGATAACTTTATTTTTTTTCAAGATGGATGAGATGAGGAAGTAAAAAAAAAAAACTCAACGAAACTAAAGAAGATGTATCTTCAAGTCAATGATATTGACACAGTTGAAGGCTGATCCAGTAGGTTTGCAGCAGTGTCCTGATATTTGCTGGCTTAACCTGATTTGGCCTCGAGTCCTGCTGTGTCGGGGTGCAGCATTTGAACTTGTGTGGACTGGGCCTATTTGTTCGGGTCGGGCCTGATTTTAAGCCTGTTTTGGTCCAGTTGGTAGAGTCCAGTAGAGTATGGAACTGTCCTCCAGGACGATCAGGACTTGTGTGGGCTGTGGGAGAGCAGTAGGGGGGAGGAGGTGTCCAGGCTGGACAAGGGGACTGGGATGGGCGCATTCAGCAGGGTGGGGAACTACAGACAGATGGACAAGACCGGTGAGATCCACTGTCAGGTAGGAAATGGCACACAATAAAAATGATGCACCACATATTATAGTGAGGTGAAGTACATTCATCTCTATCCCTAGTATAGTGTTATACATGTGTACTATTACTGCTAATGATAATTTTCTTTATAAAGAACTCTAGCCAGAACTCTAGGTAACTCTGGAGAGGCTGATGACTGGGTTTAAGAATCCCCTAAAATGGTGGCTGAGGTATTTTAACGCCCATCCCTACTGACGATGGGAGGAGAGGCACTTCCTGATGTGGGAGTGGGTGGGGCTCCTGACCCCCCCCCCCCCGAGCAGGAAGCTGCCCCCCCCCCACCCCTGTCCACACCAGAAAGGAAACATCTGTAGCTTATTTTGAAACCCATGCACACGGTGAATCACACACACACTTAAGTACAATCACAGTGAACCGCTCACACACACAGAACTAAATAGCGGTGGTGTCATGTGACTCTTGTTGTTGTTGTTGAGAAAATTAGGCTGTTTAGGGGATTCTTCTGTCTTAGCAAGGGTTGCAAAATTCAGGGAACTTTCAAAACATTTTCTGTTTTCCAGAAGTCCTGGATGGAGGACTACAGATTTACTGCTTATTCCCTCCTGGATCTGGGATCCTACAATCGGGATTTCGGGAAACCAGGGAATTTATTTGAGGTTCCCGGAATTTTGCAACCCAAGTCGTAGCTCAAACTTCTAACTCAGACTGTCAGCATTCACTATCCATCCTTTTTTTTACCAGTTCGAGTGGAGCCCTTTCCCTCTCAGCTCAGCACGAACAAGCAAATACTAAACTGTCCTCCCCTAACCCTTTGTCACCCATCCCACAACTTTCCTCTCTGTCCCTCCCTCTCTCCTCAACTCCCATCAGTCTTCACTCCAGGTGGTGTCATTCTTACTTTCTTCTCTCTCTTTCTTCTCTTTTAGAGAGAGTGTGTGTGTGTGTGTGTGTGTGTCACCTGGAACAGGGGTCCATGGCCCTGCAGGCGAGCGGGGCTCAGGGATCCTCCGGGACTCAGACTGCTCCAGAAATGGATACTGGACAGCAGGGGACTGGGGGTGAGGATGAGACCTGAGGGAGTCTAGAGGGGGAGAACAAAGAGTTTATGGAAAGAGTGAGATGTCAATTTGTTAAATGTTCTGTTGGTGTTTTTATTGGTGATCTGTAAAATGATCTAGCCGAGTATGAACACACAGCACAGAGGTTTAATTTCTCCCTGTGGTTATTCAGTCCTGCTGCGCTGGCACTGTTTGTTTTAGTAAAACACTGGAACTAGGAGGGGAGAGGGCTTCATACCCTGCTTTGGGGGAGACTGGGGGAGTGAATTGGGAACTCTTGAGGTCACAGAACTTGGAAAACTAGGTTTGAGCTGAGAAGCTACATATGACATCAATTTCTCCCTATCGCTCTCTCTCCCTGACTTCATTTCTCTGTTAAAGGGGGGTTGTGTTTATGTGGGTAAGGAATGATGTATGCTATTTTAATGTGTTGTTTTGTTGTGGCCCAATAAAGAGGAGTTCTAGATTCTCTCTCCCTCTCTCTGTATCCGTGGTATTAAAACAGCCCTTACCTTACGACGCGATTCAAGAGATTTAGGAACATATGGCTTCACTTAGACCTCCCCACCCCCCCTTCTCTCTCCCTTCCCACCCTCCCTTCTCTCTCCCTTCCCTTCTTTGCACTCTCTCAACTTACCTCTCTCCCTCCCTCTCTCCTCCTTACTAGTCTCGCTCCCCACCCTATCCCTCTTTTCAGCTTACCTCTTCCACTCATTCCCTCATTTCCTCTCTCCGTCTTTCCTCAATAACTCTCTCTTACCTCCCTCCCTCTCCTCGCCCTACCCTGCTTCATGGTAAGGAAAGGACAGACCGTTCCAGAGAGACTCAGGGATAAGTCCAGATAAGTCATGTATTTTCCCCCAATGTCATTACACACATAAATCAGCACGTACACACACAGAGGGCGAGGGTGGAGCGAGTGTATGCGTTTGTGTTCAGGGCTAACCTGGGAAAAGACTGAGTGAGGGTGGTACTGACCTGTGCAGTGAAGAAGGCTGGTGTTAGGGACCCTGAGGGCAGTGCAGGACTGTTGAGGGCGATAGATCCGATGTCATTGGCTGTCAGGAGCAGGGAGGGTGCAGATATCTCCAGGCCTTTTGGCTTCCTGGTTTTTGGCGGGATGCTATTGGCTAAGCCCCTCTTCTCTGGCGTGGGTGTGACCTGGCCACGGTCTCTGTGACCAGATGATAGGTTAAGGGGTTGAGCACTCTGCTCTGATTCATCAGTCTCAGGGGCGGGGCTCCGTGCCCTCCAGAGTGCGTGGGTGGGGCTGTGTGATGGGGAGGAGGAGCAGGACGAGGAGTAGGCTAGCCTTGGGGAAGGTTTGGACAAATAATAGCCCTCGTTTGAGGAAGGGGGCGGGGATGAAGGCAGCGACACCACCGGCAGTGCCCCGTCCTTATGGCTGCGGTTCTGAACAAAGCGAATCACTGTGCCACTGTCATCATGGTGATCATGTCGAGGCTCCACCTTGATTGGCCGGAGCAGATCAGGGGGGCGGAGGAGGTCCTGGGGATGCTGGAGGGAGCTGACAGTAAAGGAGGAGTAGAGTCCTGAGTGGAGGTACTCGTTCCTCCCTGGGGGGCCGCCCCTCATCCCCTCCTCATCCCCCTCTCCCTCTGACAGGGCCCCACCAATCTCATCACACCCCCGCACACCCATCTCCACTGCCGCGGGGTCCATCTTCAGGATCTCCGGAAAGGACACAAATTTGTACACAAACTTCTGGCCAATCACCTTCTTGATGATGTTCTGGAGAAGAGGGGAGGAGTTGAAGCATCATATGTTATACAGTGTAATGTTAACATGCATGCCATGATATATGGTGGTTTGACCTGTAGAATTGGTACAGACATGTTCATGCTGTGTTGAGGTATTTGGTATTTATGAGGATCCCCATTAGCCGCTGCAAAAGCATCAGCTACTCTTCCTGGGGTCCACATGAAACATGACATAATAGATAGTACAGAACATTATTTGTTAAGGACTGAAATACATATCAGTACATTAACACAATATCTAGGTCTAATACATAATACAGTGCAAATTACAATACAATATATTTAAAATGGCTGTGTCTTGTCATAGTCCCTTTTGTGCAGTAAGGTGTAATTTCTTCTTTTTTTACTGGGTTTAGTGCTAGTTTGAGTTACCTGGGGTGGCAGAGAGTTCCATCTAGTCATGGCTTTATCTAATACTGTGTGTTTCCCAGCCTCTGTTCTGGACCTGGGGACTGTGAAGAGACCTCTGGTTGCATGTCTTGTGTTGTACTGCTGAGTGTCTGAACTGTGTGACAACTGCTTGAGTAGTTCGGTACCTTCAACATATCAATACCTCGCACAAAGACCAATAGTGATGCAGTCAATCTCTCCTCAACTTCCCGTCTGTGCACATTCAAGTGTGATACATGCTGCCTTGTTCTGGAACATCTGCAATTGACCTATGTCCTGCTTTGCTGCCCATGACCACACAGCTGGGCAGTAGTCCAGGTGCGACAAAGCTAGGGCCTGTAGGACCTGTCTGGTCGACTGAGAAGTCAGAGCAACGCCCTATCATGGACAGACCTCTTCCCATTTTAGCAACCATTGAGTCTATATGTTTTGACAATGACAGCTTGCTATCTAGGGTTACACCCAGCAATTTAGTCTCTTCAACTTGCTCAATTGCCACATTACTCAATAAGATATCTAAATTAGGTTTCGCACTGAGCAAGTGATTTGTCCCAAAAACTATGCTTTTTATTTTTGAAATATTTAGCAACAGCCTATTGCTAGTTACCCTTTCTAAAACTGACTGGTTCTCTATGTTAAGTGTCTCAGTTATTTATTTGACTGTTGTAGCTAGAGGTCGACCGATTATGATTTTAACGCCGATACCGATTATTGGAGGACCAAAAAAGGGCGCTACCGATTAAATCGGCTGATTTAAAAAAATATATATATTTTTGAAGTGAAGAGTTGCTTTATTTAACTTAATATCATACATCAATAAAAATCAATTGAGACTCAAATAAATAATGAAACATGTTTGGTTTAAATAATGCAAAAACAAAGTGTTGGAGAAAGTAAAAGTGCAATATGTGCCATGTAAAAAAGCTAACGTTTAAGTTCCTTGCTCAGAACATGAGAACACATGAAAGCTGGTGGTTCCTTTTAACATGAGACTTCAATATTTCAAGGTAAGAGGTTTTAGGTTGTAGTTAATATAGTATTTATAGGACTATTTCTCTCTATACCATTTGTATTTCATATACCTTCATATACCTTTGACTATTGGATGTTCTTACTGTAGTATTGCCAGTGTAACAGTATAGCTTCCATCCCTCTCCTCGCCCCTACCTGGGCTCGAACCAGGAACACAACGACAACAGCCACCCTTGAAGTATCGTTACCCATCGCTCCACAAAAAGTGCAGGGCAAGGGGAACAACTACTCCAAGTCTCAGAGCGAGTGACGTCACCGATTGAACCGCTATTAGCGCGCACCCCGCTAACTAGCTAGCCATTTCACATTGGTTACACCAGCCTAATCTCGGGAGTTGATAGGCTAGAAGTCATAAACAGCTCAATGCTTGAAGCATTGCGAAGAGCTGCTGGCAAAATGCACGAAAGTGCTGTTTGAATGAATGCGTACGAGCCTGCTGCTGCCTACCATCGCTCAGTCAGACTGCTCTACCAAATATCAAATTATAGACTTAATTATAACATAACACACAGAAATACAAGCCTTTGGTCATTAATATGGTCGAATCTGGAAATTATCATTTAGAAAACAAAACGTTTTATTTCAGTGAAATACGGAACCGTTCCGTATTTTATCTAACGTGTGTCATCCCTAAGTCTAAATATTGCTGTTACATTGTGCGAACTTCAATGTTATGTCACAATTACGTAAAATTCTGGCAAATTAGTTCGCAACGAGCCAGGCGGCCCAAACTGTTGCATATACCCTGACTCTGCGTGCAAGGAACGCAAGAGAAGTGACACAATTTCACGTGGTTAATATTGCCTGCTAACCTGGATTTCTTTTAGCTAAATATGCAGGTTTAAAAATATATACTTCTGTGTATTGATTTTAAGAAAGGCATTGGTGTTTATGGTTAGGTACAGTCATGCAACGATTGTGCTTTTTTCGCAAATGCGCTTTTGTTAAATCGTCCCCCGTTTGGCGAAGTTGGCTGTCTTTGTTAGGAAGAAATAGTCTTCACACAGTTCGCAACGAGCCAGGCGGCCCAAACTGCTGCATATACCCTGACTCTGTTGCAAGAGAAGTGACACAATTTACCTAGTTAAAATAAATTCATGTTAGCAGGCAATATTAACTAAATATGCAGGTTTAAAAATATAGACTTGTATATTGATTTTAAGAAAGGCATTGATGTTTATGGTTAGGTACACATTGGAGCAACGACAGTCATTTTTCGCGAATGCACACTGCATCGATTATATGCAACGCAGGACACGCTAGCTAAACTATGAATATTGTCAACCATGTGTAGTTAACTAGTGATTATGATTGATTGTTTTTTATAAGAAGTTTAATGATAGCTAGCAAGTTACCTTGGCTTCTTACTGCATTCGCGTAACAGGCAGGCTACTCGTGGAGTGCAATGAGAGGCAGGTGGTTAGTGCGTCGGACTAGTTAACTGTAAGGTTGCAAGATTGATTCCACGAGCTGACAAGGTAAAAATCTGTTGTTCTGCCCCTGAACAAGGCAGTTAAACCCCCGTTCCTAGGCCGTCATTGAAAATAAGAATGTGTTCTTAACTACTTGCCTAGTTAAATAAAAGGTGTAAAAAATACAAATATATATATATTTTTTTTTAATCGGCCACATCGGTGTCCAAAAATACAGATTTTCGATTGTTAGGAAAACTTAAAACCGGCCCTAATTAAATCGGCCATTCCGATTAATCGGTCAACCTCTAGTTGTAGCCGACGTGTATGCTGTTGAGATGTCAGCGTACATAGACACACAGGCATTAGTCAAGGTCAGTGGAAGGTAATTTGTAAAAATAGAAAACAATGGCCTTAGCCGGCTGCCCTGTGGTATACCACACTCAACTGAATTTGCATGAGAGAGGCTTCCATTAACAAAGACCCTCTGTGTTCTATTAGGTAACTCTCAATCCATAATAAGGCAGAGGATGCAAATAACACCTACATTTTTTTAGCAATAGGTTATGATCAATGATATTAAAAGATGCACTGAAGTCTAACAAAGCAACCCAATATTCTTACTGTCAATTACTTTCAGCCAACCATCAGTCATTTGTGTCCATGTAGAGTGCCCATCACTGTAAGCATGCTGAAAGTCGGTTGCTGAAAGTATTTTTCTGCAAAATAACTATTTGATCAAATGTTTTTCCAAAAGTTTGCTAAGCACATGTAACAAGCTGATTGGTCAGCTGTTTGAATAATTAGAGGGTCCTGCTATTCTTGGGTAGCAGAATTACCTTTATCTCCCTCCATGTCTGAGGGCACACAGTCTTCCAGGCTTAAATTGAAGATGTGGCAAACGAGTCACAATGTATTCCGCTACCAACCTCAGCAGTTTACCATCCAGGTTGTCGGTACCAGGTGGTTTGTCCTTATTTATAGATAGCAACCATTTTTCACCCTTCCACACAGACTTTGTGGAACTCAAAACTACAGTGCTTGCCTTTTCATTATTTGGTCCATTATACATAAATAGGAAGACTCAGCATTTGTTGTTTGGATGTCATACCTAAATTGGTAATCTTGTCAACAACAACAAATATTAAAGTGGTTGGCAATATCAAAGGGTTTTGTGATGAACAAGCCATCTGCCTTAATGAAGGAAGAAGACGAGATTTGCTTTTTTGCATCAAATATCATTAAAGTTCTCCAGAGCGTTTTACTATCATTCTTTTATACAATTTATCTTAGTTCCATCGTATAGTTTATTTTAAATGGTGTTTAGTTACATGATTTCTCAATTTACTGTATGTTTGTGAAGGGTTTATACCATGTTGGTGTACCTGGTCATCCGTGTTGTACCTGGTCATCCGTACCAGCAGGTGTGTGTTTGGTGTTAGTGTAGTGCCAATGTAATCTATGGGAGGTGTACCTTGTCATAGTAGTAACGCAGCGCACGGCTCAGCTTGTCATAGTTCATGTTGGTCTTGTTCTTCCTCAGGCCCCACAGCTTGGCCACCTCTTCGGACTTGAGTAGTTTAAACTCCCCGTCGTCAGACGTCCAGCAGATCAGGTGCTTGTGGCTCTGGTCCAATAACAGCTGCAGCAGGAACTGCCACAACGTGATGGCACTCTCCATGACTGGAGAGAGAGGGAGAAAGAAAGAGGGGTTACACTTGCACGGCATGTAAATCGACGAACACACATTCTAACCCTCAAGTACAAAAGCCTCCCCCATGTCCCGCCCCCAACCAAGAAGGCATTTCCTGCACCATAAAAGCCTACCCATAAAGACACAAAACACACCAACAACACATTTAGATCATCACTACAGCAGACACTGGAGTCATAGTATTTCGCTACTCCTGGCATCATGTGCCAGATCCGGTGCCAACCAATGTACTGTCTATAGACATATGTATGCCTATGAGGCAAAGTGCCAGCCAGCGACATCATACATCTCATATTACAATATGTTGAAGTGGGGAATAAAAGCCATTACTGCATATGTAATGAGACACACCAGGGGCTATGTAAAACTTTCACTCGCTGGAGCGCTTGGCTGGCTGCCCAAATGATAAGAAGACGGGCCAACACAGCAGCTCTTTGTGAATGAGGGGCTGCCTGGCAGCTTTAGTACATCAGACAAGTCAGAGAAGCTTGTCCACTCAAACTCTATGCCACTCCACTAACACGCATGCACACTCAGTTACTTGCACACACTCATACGCTGTGCTTTGACTGCGTGCTTCGTAGTAGTAATTATGTTTCATTATAGGTCAAAATAAAGAGTTCAAGTGTGTGTGCTTGTGTCAGAGTTCAGGGACTTGGTGCTGCCAACTATGGCCAGACGGGTGGAGCTAGGGATGTTTCCGTGGTGATAAAAGAGGACGTGGTCAGTGCCCCTCTGCCAAGACAGGCCACAGCCCAACGACACTATTTACCTTGACTTCACTGTCCGTCTGTCTCTCACTCCACACAGACAACTTTCTGTGCATCTCTCTCTCTCTCTCACACACACACACATACACACATGCCCCAGACACAAGCTTGCCTGTTTGAAAATACCGAACAGAGAATCCTGCTTTCCCTCCTCCTCCACCTCCATCCCTCTCAGTGGGAGAGCGACCATCCAGGAGAGGAAAAAGGTGAATACCCCCTCTGTCTCTGTTTCCTGAGGAGGTCTCCTGTGTGTGTGTGTGTGCATGTTTTTGTGTATGGTAGGGATGTGTGGGTGTGTGTATGTCTATAGTGTGTCTGACCATAAAGCTGTCTAAATGAGGACTTCCTCTCATTCTGCTACAGGGCGTCTTCCCGGGGAAAGGCCAGTCCCAACTCAAAGGTAGGAATTCCTGTCACCGGGAACCATCGGAAACACAGAGACCTCACAGATGAGACAAATGGACGGGTTTCCTCCTCGCCTCGCTCTGGTACAGCAACACACAACACCCATTTCCTATTCCACAACAACATATGGAGAATGCATTGCATACATGTATGTACTCTGGGTCTCCCCCAGAACATGCTGTGGCACTTGTCATCTCCCGTCTGGATTACTGCAACTCGCTGTTGGCTGGGCTCCCTGCCTGTGCCATTAAACCCCTACAACTCATCCAGAACGCCGCAGCCCGTCTGGTGTTCAACCTTCCCAAGTTCTCTCACGTCACCCCGCTCCTCCGCTCTCTCCACTGGCTTCCAGTTGAAGCTCGCATCCGCTACAAGACCATGGTGCTTGCCTACGGAGCTGTGAGGGGAACGGCACCTCACTACCTCCAGGCTCTGATCAGGCCCTACACCCAAACAAGGGCACTGCGTTCATCCACCTCTGGCCTGCTCGCCTCCCTACCACTGAGGAAGTACAGTTCCCGCTCAGCCCAGTCAAAACTGTTCGCTGCTCTGGCCCCCCAATGGTGGAACAAACTCCCTCACGACGCCAGGACAGCGGAGTCAATCACCACCTTCCGGAGACACCTGAAACCCCACCTCTTTAAGGAATACCTAGGATAGGATAAAGTAATCCTTCTCCCCTCCCCCCTTAAAAGACCTAGATGCACTATTGTAAAGTGGCTGTTCCACTGGATGTCATAAGGTGAAAGCACCAATTTGTAAGTCGCTCTGGATAAGAGCGTCTGCTAAATGACTTAAATGTAAATGTATGATGTATTAGGGATTTAGTCTTTGATGTTCCATAGAGACAAGGGTTAACAAGCCAAGCTCAGACACAAAGCAGCAGGGTCTGTTCATTTGGGGATATCCGTAGCAATAGTAAGGAAACATGCAACTCTGCATTGCCTGATAAACACGGGATTGGTGCAATTAAAAACACTGTCATCATAGATTTACATCTGTTTTACTGCAGCATTGAACATGTCCACGTTATTTAGTTGTACTGTGGGATGATAGGCCCACAGCTGAGTGTCTCTCCACCTGGACAGGTGCACACACTCTACATGTAGCTTTTGGTAGGGATTATTTATTTTGTTGATACGGAGTTTGTAAGTCGCTCTGGATAAGAGCGTCTGCTAAATGACTTAAATGTAAATGAGTTTCTAGTATCTTTAGAGACAGTGCTATGACATAGAGAGAGAAATTATACAGCTGGTCCTCTGGATATGCTTCTCCAGTATCGACCAAACGGAAACCCGTTATGAGCTCTCTGTGGGGGGATTACTTAACCATGACTAAATGTGCTCTCTTCCTGCGCACTACCAATGGAAAAACCAACGAGCCACTGCGCTACGCGTTCCTGTCGCTAGCACGTACTGTACAACCAACAGTGACTTCATGAGACGTCATAGGCTATATAATGCCTCTGGTCGCTGTATCGTACCAAACGCCGTATATAGACGCTCTGGAGTATGGGTTATCATCCGTGGAACGCCGGGCTCGGGTTTGTGCAGAGCCTGGAACACTCAAACGGGTCTTTGTTTGCCCCATGACTCATTTTCAAGATGTTGTCTGCTGCCAGTTTCAATCCGGAAGCGCATGGCAATTAGTCTGTAGAGTCCAGACAAACCAGAAAGTCTACTAGAGTTGTTAAAGGGCCATGAGCGCATTTTCACACCAACAGCTAATTGGAGTTGCCAAATGCATCACAAACAATAAATTGCGCGAGAAAAGCAGACTAGAGCACCGTGACAGACCCGAGCGATTTGAGTTTGAATAACGGAGTAGCCCAATGTTAGCAAACATCAAAACGAAAATAAACGTAACTTTTTATGGCGTACTTATATGAATAGAAGGAAACACATACCTTTTACGCAAATGTATACATGTGTGCCAAGATAGCGTAACAAATCGCGGATATGCTACCAGCATCTATCGACTGTCGTCCCCTAAATTCCAAGTTCATTGTGATGACACGAGTTATATCATATTTCCAAACTATATTTTCTGGTACAGAGTTCACTTCTAAGTCATCATCACTCAAACTCAGTGACTATCCTGGTTTAATAAAGTGAATATGAATATCATAGATAAGCATGCCTCCACATACCCTGGTGTTGGACGTCTGCTTTCCTTCTGTATATGTTTTTAAAGAGAATTCCGTATAATGCGCTGGTTTTCCATTCTGATGCCGTCTGAGCTGCGGGACTCGAGACTGTAAGGGGATCCGGAGGTTTTTTTCTTCTACAGAGCAGGAAGTCGGAGCGCGCAGACAGAGAGCCGGCTCACTTCCTCTCGCGCATTATTCCCCAGGCTCTCGGCCGTCTGTGTAAACACGCTTTTCCTCCTCTTTGCGCACACACACGGTAATATTGTAATTCTGACTACTTACTGGCCCAACTGACGTCACCTTCTTGGCCAGCAGCTGGAGGCGTTCGTGTTCCTTCCTCCACACACACACACACACTCTGACTGCTCTCTCTCTCTCTGTGTGTGGTGAGATGATGGATAATTTTAAGGATAGCCTACTTCTTGAAATTGAATGCAACAACTAGCCCCTTTCCATAATTTGATGTCAATGAGATTTCACACACACACACACACACACACACACACACAGAGAGAGAGCAGTCAGAGTGTGGATCTTACATGGATCTGATTAAATCCTGGCCTTAGTGGAATAAAGTGATGTGATTATGTTTGTGTTAATGAGAAAATGCAATAAGTAGACTTATGTGTGCACGTGAGTTTGTGTGTGTTGGGAGTGGATCCACTTTTCCGGTTTCATGCATGGATTTCCTCTCACTGACAGGAAACCGTAGCTCACAAAACATATGCAGTCACATAGGTCAGTAGCCTACAAATGGCGGGCCTTAGGGTTCCTGACCCGCCCTACTGTAGTTTACCTCCTTGTCCAAATTTAAAATATTGAAATATGAATAAGAATTTATTTGACCGAGGCGCACCCTGACAGAAAGATGCATCAATCTCAGAAAAAGCATCCGAGCAAGCTAAACTAAACAGTTTGTAACCAAGAAATTATAGTATTATATATTATTTATGTCCAGACAGCATCAGATACATGGGCTCCTGTTGACAATGCTTCGGTTGAAATTTGCATAAAGTAGAGGGGGAGCTCAACTTTTTCTACCGCTCCTCTAGCAGGGTTCTCGCTGCTCAACTTCCCACAATCCCCTGCACATCTCTCTGTGTGTTCTCGTTGAAAATGAATGGGGGCGGACTTCTCCTGCCGAATTCGTTGCTGGTGAAAACCTTCAGACCAGAGGGGCGCTGTTTTGCTCGCTCGGATGCTTTCTCCAGTGAGAGAGAGGAAGAGGCGAAGCCCAATGCGTTTGTATGGGCATAATTTGCAGACCTCAGTTTATAGCCTGCCTTCCCACCTTTGGGACGGTAACTCCCATTGTTAGGGCGGAGACATGAACATCTCGACATTATATACAGACTCTTTTGAATTGGAAAGGAAAGTTGGCGAATGCACAGTGCACTGTTAGCATGATGGCTTCCACTAAAGTAAATGGATGTTTTTCCTAAATTATTTCATTACGCCTGTCTAAATAAAATTAAGGTAGACCTACGCATATTTGGGAAGCCTGCAATTTGGGCAGCGCGCATGGCAATGGGCCTAGTTGATTGAGTTGCGGCTGTCAGTGAAAAGCATCTAAAATATGTGTGAAGATAATGTGTGTTGAGTATCATTTAAAATGTTGCATGGGGGGGGGGGGGTAAAGATATGGAATGTCTCTTCATTGTGTGAATTGTTTGCCCTTTAAATGTGTATTTTAATACATTTCCCAGTATGTCGCCAGTAGTCCTAATAAATGTACCGTTAATTGCGCATGATTTTGTTACATTCATTTATATTAATGCATGTATTAATTACAGTCATTTAGCCTACGGTTCTCATTCTCTGCTTGGAAACGTTGTTTGCATAGTTCACAACCTGCTGACTTACCTAGTTAAATAAAGGGTAAATATTTGAGCAGTGGTGACCTGTTGTTCAGGGCCGGTGCGGCAAAGCCCCACCTGTTTTGAGCCCCACATTTTTTGCACCCAAATGTTATTTTGGCATAAATGTCACATATCAGTTTGCAAACAATGTAAAAAAAATATATATATATTATTGAGTTAATAAAGCCGCATACAAACATGGTCTCTTTTTTTCTTGAGTAAGGCTGCTCCAAAATGTAGGTGTGTCAGCCTAGCTCAGTGCTTTCTGTGGTGGTGGGGCAAGCCAGTCGAAAATACAGATCGTTGCGCTGTGATTGGCTCAGTGTTCTGTAATTGATGGGGACACTACGTCACCGCCGAGTGTAAGGGTAGAGATAGAAAATTCCAGCCCCTTGTGTGCTGCCATAGAGTTACATTAGAAGTGCCCATCCACGAAGGCTGAAGGTCATTGGCCACAGATAAAATGATGTCAAATCACATATCTACAGGAGCTTTGATTGGTCAACATCATACTTTCAAAATCTTAGCTAGCAGTCATCTTCATGAATCAAGTCAAACATCTACTGCAAATCCTTTTTAATCCTTGTCAAATTAAGATAAATAATGAAGAGAAATTATAGATAAAACATATCAGTGCTCAACAAGTTGGAAATCTCAAATTCAACCATAAGTGGTTTGGAAGGAATCAGTGGCTTACAGCAAGTATTGCCAAGCAATCATTAGCCTGATATTCAGTGGAGTGGCTGTGCGGTCCCAAGTCTAAGATGAATGGTTTCTTTCTCTAGTTAGTGCAATTAATGTATTGTTTAGTGTTGTGTCTTTGCTGGCATGCATCCCAACACACTCAACCAACATATTACTACTTTACTCTAAAATTATCTAAATGTTTCTCTCTAAACAAGTGAATTATTTATCTTAAGGCTTTCTTAGATCTATATATTTTTTTAAATATAGAAGTAACTTCATTGGAATATATTTACACATTTTTCAAAATTTCAATGCATGTGTCTCTACACGCATACGCACGCACAAGCACACTTTTAAAATAGAGGTTCTCTAAGAACAATTGTGGATCTTCTCCACTTACATCATATGAGGCCGGGGAAAGAGTGTTTTGGGATATTTATTGAATGTTGTATTACCAGTACCTAATGCAGACAAAGTAGGTCAAGGGTATAAGTAGAGGACAAGGAGTAAAACTAAAATCAAACGTTAAACTCTCAATTTATTGAGTGCCTCTTTCTGGCATTTCGGCAAGCCTAAAGTTGGTAGGATGTCAAAACTGAATTTGTGTAGTTTAGAAATCACTTCGGAAATACAAATCCACAAATTGGATTTAACACCCATTAATTTCGATACAAAAAATTGCAACTTCCTCTGTTTAGTATTGCACTTCCGGTGAAGGGGACAACGCGAGAGTTTTCCACCTCGCTCCGCCTATTTCTCTCTGGTAACAACAAACAGCGCCAAACTGCTGTAACCGTTAATGGACCGAACTCCGGTGTGTTGCGTTCCTGACGGAACAATGGACCCTTTATGGAAAAAAGTCAACTCATTTACTGGACCTATTCCCCGGTCAAGACACGGACACCGAGCAGCGGCTATTCGGGAACTTATTATCGTGTTTGGAGGTGGAAACGAGGGGATAGCGGAGGAGCTCCATGTTTACAACACCGGTAGGCTAACGCGTTAATGAACGCTAGCTAATGGATGCTACACATTTTGTGTTTGAGAAGTGAGCTAACTTAACTATTTGGTTTTTCTAGCGATCTGGTGCGACTAATATGTTAATGCCTTGAATTTTCACAAACATTCCCTGAAGCTAAGCAGCCAGCTTGCTTACTTGGCTAACGTTAGCTAGCGAAGCTAACCAAATGTATATATACTGTCTATGGTTGTTATCAGATGTAGTTTCTGTGTAGAATAGCTAACTTAGCTAGCATACAATTGATGTGGAACAGATGATCACTTGAGAATCTCGAGGCCATGTAGCTAACAAACAAACAATTGTCGACTTAGCTTTTATAAGTTATATTGCGTAATTATGGTCACACAGTGCATTATGATCGAGTAAACATGAGTTATTCTCAGGTGATCAGATCTCTGGCCCTTTGTCTAGTCTCTAAGCAGTGGTTTCTCCCAGCGGTGAGAGGGGACATCCCTCCAGGCTGTGCTGCCCATGGGTTTGCCTGTGAGGGAACCCGCATCCTGGTCTTTGGCGGCATGGTGGAATTTGGCAAATACAACAACAGCCTGTACGAGCTACAGGTGAGGCTCTTGCACTCACTTGCGTCTTCTGTAATAAACATCCTCTTGTCATGTTTTATGCATAAGGTGAAGGGTGTGCTGCAGAATTGTCATTCACAGACCTGTAGCTCTGATGGAAGGTCTTCACAAGTACAGCATCTTTCCCCCTTAGATTGTACAGTAGATTGTATGTAGTCACTCGGATGGATAAGATGCCATAGTTGACCTCTGACCCTTTGTCAATCAGGCGAGCCGCTGGCTGTGGAAGAAGCTGAAACCCAGGCCACCAAAGAATGGCATGCCGCCCCCATGTCCCCGCCTCGGACACAGCTTCACCCTCATTGGGAACAAGTGCTACCTGTTCGGGGGACTGGCCAATGACAGTGAGGACCCCAATGGCAATGTCCCAAGGTATGGAGCTATGTATATAGCTCCAACAGTCTCCAACACAGCTTCTCTAATCAGGGTACTGAGGGTTGTGATAATCATAAGAAACCTTAATGCTTGCTCTGTCACTAATGATGTTCTCATCTAGCCTGGACCCAGATCTGTTTGGCCACACCAATGACCATAGAAGTTGGCAAGACCGCATAAACAGATCTGGGACCAGGCTAGTTCTCATTCCACTGGCTCTCTCTGTTTTCTCTCTGCAGGTACCTAGATGACTTTTATGAGCTGGAGCTGCAGTCAGTGTCAGGGGTGAAGGGTTGGAACATTCCAGATACTAAGGGTGTGGGTCCGTGGGCTCGAGAGTCCCACACCTCGGTGGCATACACTGGGACAAGCTCCCCCAAACTCTACATCTTCGGAGGGATGAGAGGCAGTCGCCTTGACGACCTCTGGCAGCTTGACCTCGGTAACCTCATCTCAGTCTACTAACATGCTTTGATGAACCACAATCTGACCACAGCACTTTGAATGAACTAATCTCCTTGGTGTGAATTCAGGTTGCTGTAACCAACCTTCCGTTTCCATAAACCGCAACCTTGCATTTGTGTTTGTGGCAATGAACTGATTGAAGTGAGGTAATCTAACTGGCTCTCCACTCTCTTCTGTCTGATCTTTAGAATCTATGACATGGTCTACACCTGACACTAAAGGACCCCTTCCTCTACCCAGAAGCCTTCACTCTGCCAACGTTATAGAAAACAAGTAATGGAAATATGTATTTTGTGTGTGCTGTATATGTTTGTGTGGCATCATGGATGTTTGCCTAATATGTTTGTTTTTTTTTGCTTTGCCTCTGTGTGGGAAGGATGTATGTTTTTGGGGGATGGGTCCCTGTTCCAGAGACAGACAAACCTAACGCCCTGGGAGCTGAATGGATATGTACCAACTCCTTATCCGTGCTCAACTTAGGTCAGTATCATACATCATTATTACAAGCTCATCACTTAGGGTATCTGGCTGGTCACATAACAGGCATTCCATTTAAATTCATATTATGAGAATCATCACATTGAATTGAACCCAGTAAGGTTAAATCAATCAAATGTATGTATAAAGCCCATTTTCCATCTGCAGAAGTTAAAGTGCTTAAACAGTTTACCCCTTTTCCTGTTGATATCAGACACCATGACATGGCAGAGCCTAGGCCCGGATCAGCAACAGGGGCAGACCGTGAGCCAGGGTGACCAGGAAGATCCCCAGCCCAGCAGCGGGGGACCCCGAGCCAGGGCCGGCCACTGTGCTGCCTCTGTCGGCTCCCGCCTCTACATCTGGAGCGGCCGTGACGGCTACCGGAAGAGCTGGAACTACCAGGTGTGCTGCAAGGACCTGTGGTATCTGGAGACAGGTGAGAAGAGAGACAAGGATACTATTAATATCAGCATATGTCTTATTACTGTCGCTCAAAATGTGCTGCAGCGTCATACCATCTTTAAAGCATATTTGTATATATTTTTAAAAACCTTTATTTAACTAGGAAAGTCAGTGAAGAGTGTATTTCTCATTTGTTCACACTTGCTATCTGCAAGGCCATTTTGCTGCTACAACCTAACTGTGACTTGTGGTGTTTTCAGAGCGTCCATCCACCCCAGCAGCAGTACTACTGGTCAAGTCCACCGTCAACATGCTCCATGTGGCCTGGCGCCCCCTACCTGCAGCAGAGTGTTACATCCTCCAGCTGCAGCCCGTCTCCCCCTCCAACACCCCAGCCAACCCCACTGTCCGACCCAGCACAGATGGCCAGGAGAGGAACCCCCAGGACCAAGGTGAGAGGAGAAATCTACCTGCTGCTCACACACAACCAATCAGAGACCATTAATTTGAATAGGAATGACAACAGGGAATTTCACATGGCCTTCAGAGGAGTTCTGTCTGATGCCAAACAATTGGCTTTGAAAGTGGTTTAGAAGCAGAAGCCTTTGTCCAGGGCCATCTGGTCCACTCTCAAGGCCAGGGTTGACGCCTGTACTGGGCCAGGGTTGAAGGTTGAAGCAGGCTAAGAAGAGGCATATATGTAAAGCTATGCTTGATGTGCTCTTTTTCCTCCAGATGTCCAGTCAGCTCAGGTCCCAGACGACCCCACCTCACAGGAAGCCCAGAATACATCCCAACAGGTCAGATGGTGACCCTTATACCCATATCCAGTTGTCTTAGCTACAGTGCTGGGAAAGTGCTATATTCAGATGGTGTTAGTACTGCCATTGAGACCGTAACAGCTAAGCTAAATGTTACATCCATATTTTGTTAATGCTACATTGACTGACACTGAATATTGCGGTCTCTTCACCTTGCATGCCAGGAGGTGGCTGCAGGGCAGAAGGTGACTCCCATGGAAGTGTCAGAGGCTGTTCGAGACTCCCATCCAGAGGGAGAAAGTGATGCTAGTGGAAAAACACACTCCGGGTCCTTTGGACAGGAGGGTGACCCCACAAAAACCTCCCAGCGCTCGGACACAGTGGCGAGCAGTGAGCACCAGCCAGGTAACAGCATGGACCCCAAGCTAGCTTTTTACTAGTATGGTTTGAATATCATCGGCATAATCAATGACAATCCTTCCTCATTCACAGGACAAGAACCTGACAGCACTTCCTCAGATCCCAACACTGTCAAATGCAAGGTAGGATTAGAATACTAAGGAAGTTATTCATTTGTCTACCACAGAGACTGAAGGAAATAATGCCTGTCTGTGCCCTGTAGGTATCTGGTGAGAAATTAGATGAGTCTGAGTGGTTTGATGCTGGAGTGTTCAAAACTCTGTTCTCTGAGGTTACCCACTACTACCTGCCACCTGAAAATGACATTATTTCCACCATCTACAGCAGACCCACTAACACTAAAGAGGTAAGCCACATCTTGGTTTGAATCTTAAATGACAGTATATAATGAAAAACATGCCCCAGAATGTGTGCAGATAACATGCAGTAACCATCTTCGGGTAGCAGTCATTTTTGTTAATTTGTCTCTAATCTGTTTATTGATTTCCCAATTTGACACACACCACACAGATTAATTTGCAGGGGCCTCAGGACTATGAGTGGAGGGAGAAGCAGGAGCTGTGTCCAGGTGTAGCGTACAGGTTCAGAGTAGCAGGCATCAACAGCTGTGGTCAGGGAGACTTCAGCCCTGCCAGCGAGTTCAAAACTTGCCAGCCCGGCTTTCCCGGAGCGCCCTCAGCTGTCAAGATCACCAAGGTACAGTACACTCCTACAGCCTACTTTACACACAGAGAAGCTTACTGATGAGGGGTGTAAATGAGGCCAAGCACACTAACAGAATGTGCTGCCAGCATTCGTTATTGTTCAACAGAGGCTTCAGAGAGCTCACATGGGAGATTGTGATTTCTTTCTGCCTTTCTAGTTCCGCAATATATTTCTAGTTTTATCAAATGTGTATCATTGTTTCATCTCAATTAGCTGTTTTTCCTCTCATCCTTTATCCACCAACCCCCTCCCCCAGGCTAATGACTCTGTCCACATCACGTGGGACTCCCCCACCTCCCCGTCAGGTAAGATCCTGGAGTACTCCATGTACCTGGCGGTGAGGAAGAGCCGGTCCAGCAGCAGCTCTGAGCGTCCTGGCCAGCTGGCCTTCATCAGGATCTACCGCGGCACCAAGACCTCTTGCACCGTCAGCCCCGCCCACCTGGCCAATGCCTACATCGACAGTTCCGCCCCCAACCGGCCAGCTGTCGTCTTCCGCATCGCGGCCAAGAACGAGCAGGGCTACGGGCCCGCCACACAGATTCGCTGGCTACAGGGTATGCGGCAAGACGGGTGGGGGGGTGTTACTCTAGTACTCTAGTGGCATACTGACTGTCACAACTGAGTGGTCTCTAACCATGGGCTCTGTCTCCTTTCAGATGCCAGTAAACTCAAAGCCTCATCACAACCAGATGGCAGCCCCACAGAGGCAGAACAAGAGGCAGCAGACAGGTGAACAAGCTCTGCTCTCATCTGACTAAACATTCGGAGAAGGTTTATATGAGATGAGTTGTCCCTTGCCGTTGTCAGGCTTGCTCTTTTTAGAGTTTGATGTTAGAGGACTTATTGTCGTTTTTTTCTCCTCGTGTCTTGCAGCTCAGGTTGAAGATGGACTGCCAGACGCTTGCCGATACCCAGGAAAGATGATGTAACTAGTCAGAGGGCATGACTACTTTCCAACCCGAGCCATGTCCCTCACAAAAAGGCTGTACAGAACTTATAGATTTTTAAGTTATTTTGTATGTTTTTTCTAATTGTTGTACATAACTGTTGCGTGTGTTAATTTCCACCTGTCATTTGACCACACTGTATTACATTATAGTGTACAAAAAGTTGTACTTCCATTAGTATTTTTGAAGTTAAATAGATAACTGATGTTATGACCAGAGAATTTCCCCTCTTGTCAAACAGACAAGGAATGAATGTGCCTTAGTGTATGAAGGGGTTTTGAATGGGGATGATGATCAACTGGCCAGTGACTGCTTCACTATAATTAACATGTAGCAAACTTGAATAGTAGTGCGATATTTTGTGTGTTTATAATTTGGGCCAAGTCGATGGTTGTATTTCAGCCTCAGCATGCAGAAGTGTTTTTGTTAAGTATAACATGATTCCAACACAACACTTCTTTACATGCCTTGTGGGTATGGAATGTGAGGGATTGAGTCCATCAATTTGTTGTTCATTTACTATTTCATATTTATGGATACTGTTATTATCCTTTATTCAATTGTCTTTATTTTTATTTTGTAGCCATAGGAAGTAAGCCATGCGTTTATCTTAAGCTATCCATACTTCTGTTAATACATAAATACAGTGATTAACACTACCTTTCCTCTCTTATAGCACTGTAGCTCACTATGCAATGTTGGAAATCACTAGGTTTCTTTAGGCCGCTCATTGAATTTACAAATTGAATTGTAGATTTGATCCAGACATTAATTCCATCTGATTCCAAAGCTACTTAGTATGGCAAAAGCAAAGATGCATATGATTCAAATATTTTTGTTGTTGTTTGAAACTAACTTTTTTTTTTTTTTTACCATATGTTACTCAGTGAGTATGTAGCCTAGATCTCATTTTTGTTTTGTTAATATGAGCTCATTACAGGAGAGAATTGTTTTAACGTTCCTGTTTTGTTACAGGGTTGTATTGAAAAATAATCCGGGCTGCATGACTATGTTATCCCTGTACTCTTGGTAGGTGTATGTTGTACAGTGTGTCAAAGGAGAACCTAGAACATTGTTGGCTTTTGTTAACAGTCCAAATGTGGTTAAAATACACCAATAAATACAACTGGTCATGACAATCTGCTAATGAGCATTGACTGTGTGTGTGTGATCATTGTCTGAAATCAGGTCGTCATTGGCATCAGTTATTTAACATCTACCGGTAAATTTCAAAATACACCGCAAAACATTTAGTTAATTTGTGAAAATGGATCAAACTGAAAACTTAAATTCATTGCAGCAAGTGTTCAGGACTCACGAGCACTTTTCCAAGAGCTTATGTAATGTTGCCATTTAACCACATGGGGCTAAAATTGAAGTAGAGTTCAGATAAATCTCCCAGGATTCCATGTCGAGTTCAAGAGGTAAGCAACGATCGAAACAGTGCATATTATTATCGCTAAAGTAAGTGGTAGCATTCTAAATTGTGCCCAAGAGCTAGCTTGGTAACTGATTTGACGTTGTTCAGTGACCAGTTAGCACGCAAGCGAACTATCTAGTTGGCTAGAACCGTGGGAGTTAAAGCGCCACTTTCGAAAAGAGTGGCACTAGTTATTTCTCTAGATGACTGGCTAGCTACTGATGACAGCTTAGATATCTGTGTCTTTGCTATTTGTTTTTGTACGACAATGATCAGCAAAACACAGCTGTTACGCTATCAAGTATTAACGTTACTCACCACTGTCAGTACTTGCATAGTCCGGGTAAGACAGTCAGCTGAACTGTTTAGTGTGCAGTGCTGGGACTGTTTGTCTTTGCTGGATCGCCTTGCCTGTATTTAGTACGTGTGACATCCAGTCTTTTGTTATTTGAGTAGCTAGCTACATTTTATCCAGTGTGGGTGGGGTGCTTGAGATGAGGCCAAGATGTCTAGTACAGTATTTGTAATCATCCCTCCCTTGACCACGGGTATCCACAACAGAAAGTGGAGAAATCACTTGAGACCGAGGCTGTGTAGTTACCTGAGCGGTTGACATTTACACAAATAGCTGGGGAATTTAGAACTACCATGGTAACAACTGCAATTTGCCCCATCCCACCTGTCATAACATCCTTTCAACATCAGTCTTTACCATGTCCGACCTGCAAACAGAGGAGAGCAGTGCCCGTCTCTTCCATTTTGAAGTTGGTTCTGTTTTATCATTCATTTTGTTGAGCTAAAGCCTTTGTGGCTATAAAGAAGTGGATCGTGCTTTGATGTCAATCTTTCTTACTAATGATGTATTTGAAAAGGGATGGAGTGGAACAACCCACAGCTCTCGCTTTCCCTAACCTTATTCTTCTCTCTTGCTATATCCGTCCATCCAGTAGGGGTGAGATGAACCCCTCTGCCCTTGCTCAGTCTGCCCCCCTGCTCCCATGCCTGGACCCTGGAGGGACGGTGAAGCTGGGCGGGGGGGGCGACGGCGACACGGAGCTGCAGAAGATGCTGATCGATGAGCGGATGAGATGTGAGAACCACAGGATCAACTACCAGACTCTCAAGGCTGAACATACCAGTTGGTAACCCTGGAGAAGTGTGTGTAATACCATGATACTGATAGTGTGTGTGATGTGTTCACATTTAGTCAATAGAAAACACACCTACTGACCTATGACTACTGTAGTGTATCTTTGTGTATGGCAGTGTTTCTGTCTTCTGTGCCAGTGTGTACAGCAGTCGGTTTGTTTTGTAAGCTGCTGACCCCCCAGCGGCTGGAGCTGTTGAGGGCCCAGGTGCAGCAGGAGATGGAGGGGCCTGTCAGAGAGCGCTTCAACAAACTGGAGGGGGTGAGCCTCGCGCCCCAGAAGACTTCTGTCTGTTCTCTAATGCTATTTACTGTTCTCTAATGCTATTTACTGTTCTCTACTGCTATTTACTGTTCTCTATTGCTATTTACTGTTCTCTAATGCTATTTACTGTTCTCTAATGCTATTTACTGTTCTCTAATGCTATTTACTGTTCTCTACTGCTATTTACTGTTCTCTACTGCTTCAGACTACCTTTAACCAACTCCGGGCTGCCTCTGCTTCTGTTTTTTTAATGCTTTGTACTGCTTCTATCCAGCCTCAGTTGCTTTGGATAGCTTTTTAACTTATTCTCACACTTTAGTTCCACCGTGCTCTCGAACTGTCACAGCTGTAACTGCTATCTTCACAGCAACTGCGTGAGAACTAAGTGTTGAATGTTTTTGAGGGCAGGGATGGGTGGGCCATCACACTTAAACGGTCAGATTATTGAGAATGAAAAAACAGTACATCCGTTCAAAGTCGACTTTCTCTTTTTCTGTTTCTCCTCCTTGACTCTAACCAGCCCTCTTCTCTGTTCCTTGCAGGAGACTGAGGAGTACAGGTCTGAGTATAACAATATAGTATGACTACACCTTCCTGAAGTCTGAATTTGACCACCAGAGAGAGGAGAGCGCTCGCATACTGGAGGAGAAGATCCGCTTTGATGCTGAGGTGTGTGTAAGACATAACGTTTTTAATGTGAGGTCTGATACAGAATGTTTGTCTTTTGATATACACTACATGACAAAAAAGTATGTGGACACCTGCTCGTCGAACCATCTCATTCCAAAATCATGCGCATTAATATGGAGTTGGTCCCCCCTTTGCTGCTATAACAGCCTCCACTCTTCTGGGAAGGCTTCCCACTAGCTGTTGGAACATTGCCGCAGGGACTTGCTTCCATTCAGCCACAAAAGCATTAGTGAGGTCGGGCACTGATGTTGGGCGATTAGGCCTGGCTCGCAGTCTGCGTTCCAATTCATCCCAAAGGTGTTCGATGGGGTTGAGGTCAAGGCTCTGTGCAGGCCAGGCCAGTTCTTTCACACCGATCTCAACAAATCATTTCTGTATGGATCTCGCTTTGTGCACGGTGACATTATCATTCTGAAACAAGAAATAGCCTTCCCCCAAACTGTTGTCACAAAGTTGTAAGCACAGAATCGTATAGAATGTCATTGTATGCTGTAGCATTAGGGGCCTAGCCCGAACCATGAAAACAGCCCCCAGACCATTATTCCTCCTCCACCAAACGTTTACAGTTGGCACTATGCATTGGGGCAGGTAGCGTTCTCTTGGCATCCTCCAAACCCAAATTAGTCCGTCAGACTGCCAGATGGTGAAGCATGATATTTCACTCCAGAGAACGTGTTTCCACTGCTCCAGAGCCCAATGGCGGCGAGCTTTACACCACTCCAGCCGACGCTTGGCATTGCGCATGGTGATGTTAGGATTATGTGCGTCTGCTCGGATGTGGAAACCCATTTTATGAAGCTCCCGATGAACAGTTCTTGTGCTGATATTGCTTCCAGAGGCAGTTTGGAACTCCATGGTGAGTGTTGTAACCGAGGACAGACGTTCTTTTACGCGGTCCTGTTCTGTGAGCTTGTGACCTACCGCTTCGCAGCTGAGCCGTTCCTGCTGAGCTGCTCCTAGATGTTTCCACTTCACAATAACATCACTTACGGTTTACCGGGGCAGCTCAAGCAGGGCAGTAATTTGATGAACTGACTTGTTGGAAAGGTGGCATCCTATGGCGGTGCCACGTTGAAAGTCACTGATGCCTTCGGTAAGGCAAATTTATTGCCAATGTTTGCATGGTTGTGTGCTCGATTTTATACGCCTTTCAGCAACTAGTGTGGCTGAAACAGCCAATTCCACTCATTTTAAGGGGTGTCCAAATACACAAAAAGTATGTATAGACATTGCTCTTCTGATATGTTGTGTGTTCAGGTTTCACGTCTGGAAAGGGACAGAGCGGAGCTGATGGCCCAGTATCAGGGCACAGACCCGTCGAGAGACTGTAAACGCATTGAGTCTCTGCTGAGAGAGAAGGCCCAGCTCCACCTGCGTCTGAAGGGCCTGGAGGCTGACGTGGCTGAGCTCCGGGCCCAGAGGGACAACTCTGGCCAGCAAGCTGAGAACGTGCAGCACATCCAGGTCCGCCAGTTCGCAGAATCCCAGGCTGCAGCCAATTCACTGGAGGTAAGAAACTTGTGGTCTCTGTCTGTCAATCTTGAACTGTTATTGTCACTATGAATATTAAGCTACATGATGAAATATGTCTGTTGGAGTAAGTCCTAACTTAGGTAGAATGACTACTCTGTGCTTGGTTTGATTTGTGGAATAATTCATAATTTGATTGTGTTTTAGGCAGAGAGGCAGTCACTGCGCCTGCAGTTGGAGCGTCTGGGGAGCGAGTTGCAGCTGAGTCATGAACAGAACACCCAGCTGACCGGCAGACTACACAAGGCTGAGCGAGAGGTCAACACTCTCACCAGACAGGTAAGTACCTATGTGATCCTTAACCTCTAACCCCAGAGATCATCAGCTGTATTTCTAAATGGCAGATGCTCTTATCCAGAGTGACTTACAGTCCCCACCATAACCCCTTATATCAATAGGTTGCTGTGTGCTCATGCCAGTTTCTCTGTTTCTTTCAGATGGAGGACGAGGCACTCTCACAAGCTGGAGGTGGCCAATGTGAAGCCGGAGTGTGCCAGGTCTAGAGGGGAAGTGGAGAGGGAGAGAGACTCACTACAGGGCCAAATGGAAGGAAGCTCCGCAAATAACCTCTGTGTGTTTTGATCATACATGTACTGCACATCACTCTCATTTTAGTCTGGTAACTTAACTCTTTCCTTCCAGTCTCTCTCCTTTTGACTCCAACTTTTTCTCTCTCTCCCCCCCTCCTTCCTTTCTTCTCTGGCTGTCTGTCAGGTATGCAGTCTGATGTGGAGGTGTTGAAGGGGACGGTGGAGAGACAGAAGTAGGTGCTGGCTGAGAGGGAGGGGGAACTCGTCTGGAGGGTGCAGGCCGCTCGCGACGAGGAGTTCCACAAAACAGCCACCGTGCACGAGGAGAAGTAGGGCTCGCTCTCTCTCACACACACTGTCTCAGATTACTTTGATGAAGTTGTGTAAATCGATCTTGTGTGTGTCACAGGAGGTTGGTGGTGCCTTATTTGGGGAGGGTGGGCTCGTGGTAATGGCTGGAGTGGAATAGTATAAAACACATGGTTTCCAGGCGTTTGATGCCATTCCATTTGCTCCATTTCAGCCATTTTATAAGCCGTCCTCCCCTCAGCAGCCTCCACTGGTGTGCGTGTGTATATAATGAGGTGTGTGTGTGTGTGTGTTCAGGTTGGTGCTGTAGGATCGTCTGGCTGAGCTGGAGCAGCAGAGGGCGCTACAGGATGCTGCTGGTCACACCCAGAAAGAGGAGTGTGAGGAGCGTCTCCATGGCGCCCAGCTGGGGGAGGAGTCTGCCCGTAAGGAATTGCAAAACCTCAGGTTAGTAAGAGGTGTTGCTTTACCTGTGTATAGTATGCATTACTAATATATTTCATATAAATGTGTGTTAATGACCCTGTGTATGTTGCGCGTGTCAGGACTAAACTGCAGGAGCAGGGCTCTCAGCTGGAGGAAATGGAGACACAGAAGACAGATAATGCTGATCTGAGACGGGTACTAAGCTGCCTGAGGCTCAGCGCCTGACTGACATTCAGTTTGTATTGCCCTTTCAACATTGATTGGCTGATGTAAATGCCCTATGTTAAAGTTAATGTCCAAACAACATTGAGTTGACCACGTACCCGTCCCTCCCTCTCACAGCAGAACCAGGAGCTGGGGTTGCAGCTGGGTACGTTGTCCCACTCCGAGGCTGAGCTTCTGGAGTCCAACCAGTGTCTGAGGGAAATCCTGGAGAGGCCCCGGGAGGACCTGAGGAGCGCCCGCTCACAAGTTGAGAGGACCGAACACGAAGCCGAGCGGTACACTGCTTCACCTTTATACTGTGGTCTGTATACTGTATAGATATGCTGTCTATGAGGAGGAATGGAACTGTTCGAAATTCTACTGTTGGAACCATGAAGTGGTTTCTATTCTATCCCTCTCTCTCGCTCTCTCTGCAGATTGGTGGAGGAGCGTCGTGTGGAGGGGTTCGAGGAGAAACACAAACTGCAGGAGAGGGATGCAGAGCTCCAGGAGAAGTACGGCCTGGCCAAGGAGAAACTACAGAGGGCTGCGCTGGCACAGAAAAAGGTACCCCCCCCCCCCCCCCCATCTTCACCTCTCTTCCCTTCTTTGCTTCTCTTACTTCCTTTTCTGAAGTCTCTCAAGTCAATTTAAGGTCTCTCTCACTCTGACTCTCATACAGAGGAAAAACATGACAGAGAACAAGGAGAAGAGATACCAGGATAAGATCCAGCTACTGGAGGCTAAGATGGCAGAGCTGGAGCTACAGCTCAGCCAAGAAGTATGTATATTTTCTTACTGTGTGTTTTAAGACCAGTATGCGTGTTCCTCCTCAGGCGTCCTTCCTACACCGAGGAGCATGCCCTCCTTAACAGACGACTGAAGGAGCTGCAGCGCCGACACAGCGAGTTCCGACGCCTCCATTCCCGGCCCAGGACTCGGCCCTATCTCCATCCTCGTACCCGGGTCTGAGGGGCCTAGTCTTCATGTGAGTACACTGAATCTGGGTACCTTCTCATATACCTTATCACTGGTGTTGACAGATCAGGGCCAGTATCCATAAAGAGTTTGGGAGTAGGAGTGCAGATCTAGGATCAGTTTTACTTTTAGATCATGATGAATAAGATTGTGGACCGGGGGGTCTGGTCCTGAAAGGAATGGCTAGGTGAGAATATCCTGTCAGGCTGTTTCACCACCTGGTACGGCAATCGCACCTTCCACAAGGGTGGTGCAGTCAGCCCAACACATCACTGGGGACACACTGCCTGCCCTACAGGACATCTACAGCACCCAGTGTCACAGGAAGGCCAAGAAGATCATGGACCTCAGCCACCAGAGCCACGGCCTGTTCACCCTTCTAACATCTAGAAGGTGGAAACTACAGGTGCATCAAAACTGGGACACAGAGGCTGAGAAACAGCTTCTATCTCCAGGGCATCAGACGGTTAAATATCCATCACTAGCCGGCCTCCGCTCAGTACCCTGCCCTGAACCTTAGTGTTAAATGATTATGCTATTGTTTACATACTGTTTCACTCACTTTGTTTATACTTCTTGTCATGGCTCATTTTTAGCTATACATTTCTTGATTATGTGTGTATTACTGCAGTTAGAGCTAGAAACACAAGCATTTAGCTGAACCTGCGATAACATCTGTGTACATGACCAATAAACTTTTGCTTTGATAGGTGTTAGCGGTCACTGCTCCATCCCTTTCTGTCCCTTCTCATCCTCTTTCTCCCCATCCCTCTCTCTCTCTCAGGAGGAGCAGCACCAGAGAGGGTTATCACTGCTGCGTCGGAGGCTGGAGGAGGTAGCCTGTACTCAGCAGCAGCAGATGGAGGAACTGGGGCCTCCCATGGACAGGGGCTCTGGCCTGCACGACTCTCTCCCTGAACTCTGACCTCTCCACACTGACCCCCCCCCAGAGAGTGAGCGTGGCCTTCACTGTAGGATGTATTACTCCCTAGAAGTGATGTTTTAATTTAATAACTCAGCTCTCAAATATTTTGAAAAGCATTTTGATTTTATTGGCACAAAACATATCAAATGAAAAGAGAAAGAACTACATGGATTCAATGTTTACATGCCTTGGTGAGTAACGTTGCTGGAGTCCTTCCATGCCTTGACTGTTGATGCCTATGTAAAGAATGATATCAATGGCCAACCAGGGACTTCCTCAGAGTTCTTTTATTTATTTGACTGTTGTGAGATTTGTATCAAGTGTTTACACTAAAGCCATCACGCTGAAACTTTAAAAGCGTGATAGTCCCAAAGGCATTTTTGTTAAAGGTTGGTTTCACGGCTCTAACGAGCTGTGACTTGCACAACATTTATACAACTTTTTTTGTGTGATTGTATTTGCAATTCATATAAAAATGTTTATGCTTTACTGAGGTCGTGTACATATTTTTTGTTCTGAGCTTTACTTGTGAGAACCATTTAACACCACAACCTAATTTTTATGCTGATGTTACTGTTGTGCCTTGTCTCTTACAAAAGCTTTCCAGAACATGCAAACTGCTTTTTATTCTGTTCAACATACCTTGTCAATTGAAGCTTATCCTCAATACTGGCACAACTAAACTAATGGTGTTTTCTAATGCAAGAAATAGACCTCAACCTTTCACCTATTACTACCCGTCAGGGCAAGGAGATTGAGATTGTAACCTCATAAATATCTTGATGGCCTCTTTATTTTTATTTTTTTATTGCATATTCAACAACTGAAGTTGGGATTTTATTTTAGGAATAAGGCCTGTTTTTCTTTTGAAGCCAGAAGGAGGCTAGATCAGCTACATTTATGCCTTTACTAGACTGTGGGGATATTTTATATATGAATGCTTCCGCTCAGTGTTTGAGATCAATTGACACCCTTTCCCATGGCACTTTGAGATTTATTTTAAACTCTTACGCACCACTGCACTTTGTATACCAGGGTTGGCTGGCCTTCTCTAGTCACTCGTAGGCTCAGTCACTGGTATACTTTTATTTACAAAGCCATTTTATTTGGGCATTTTTATTGTTCAGAAATGTGGTGGGTACTCTCTTTGTTCGCTGGACTTTATCCTGCTGACTGTTCCAAATGTCCAAACTGAATTTGGCAAAAGGTTTTTTTTGTACTCTGCTCCGTCGTCTTGTAACACCTTACAAAATACTTTTAAACTGGAAGAACTTCTCCCGATTTGTGTTTTTAAATCACTGATGAAGGATTTTGAGGCTGATTCCCTGACCTGTCAATGTTTTTAATTTGCTGTTTTATACTCTTGTGAATTCATGGTTTTTACTAGATTATTTGTTTGTAATGACTCGGTGCTGCCTATCTTGGCCAGGGCGCTCTTGAAAAAGAGATTTTTAATCTCAATGAGCCCTTCCTGGTTAAATAAATGTAAAACATTATTTCGTCTTTCGGTTGAGGATACTGCTTCTGGGTAAATGTCTAGCTGGAATGTGACCTAATTCATGCTATCATTTGGTTCATCCCAGTAATCTGAAACGCCTCCCTCTTTTATTCTTTAATTGTAAATCCCTATGTAGTCTCCTGACATATTCCGTTTTTAGAATGGCTTTCTGGCCTTCAGCATTTCGAAGGGGGAGTGAGTTCAGTTTCACGAACAGTTGAGGCTATCAAACAGGCTCTTCACGTGCTGCAGTTGCTCCTTCAATTCCACGGGTGCGCCGTTCTGATCCAGCTTCAGTTTAATCTGCCAGGGAAACCACACACATCCAATTTTTGTTTACAAGTGGGCAAAAAAAAGGCCAGCTCGTGGCCATAAACTTCAGACCTCAGTCAGTAGCAATATGCCACAATGGGGGAATTATCATTCCACACTAAGTCTTGGCATGAGCTTAAACTAAATATTAGACATGGGTATGGCCAGCTGCCATTGTAGAGCTCAAAACAGTCAACATAGATCATTACAAAATGAAGACCTGAAAACAGCCTGGCCACCACCCCACAGAGAAGTGGTATAGGCTGTGTTTTGTCCTCTGCCTTGCCACTGCATTTACATTTACATTTAAGTCATTTAGCAGACGCTCTTATCCAGAGCGACTTACAAATTGGTGCTTTCACCTTATGACATCCAGTGGAACAGCCACTTTACAATAGTGCATCTAGGTCTTTTAAGGGAGGGGGGGGGGGGGGGGAGAAGGATTACTTTATCCTATCCTAGGTATTCCTTAAAGAGGTGGGGTTTCAGGTGTCTCCGGAAGGTGGTGATTGACTCCGCTGTCCTGGCGTCGTGAGGGAGTTTGTTCCACCATTGGGGGGCCAGAGCAGCGAACAGTTTTGACTGGGCTGAGCGGGAACTGTACTTCCTCAGTGGTAGGGAGGCGAGCAGGCCACTGCAGGTCTCATTTCCCAACATCTCGGCTTTGTGCCAGTCAGCTTTACAGTTACACAATGATCATGTCATGTTGGCCAGCTTTTTCAAGATGTTTAGTTCTGGTTGAAGTGATTAGACCGTGCAGGGGAACTGTGAAGGTTGTGGGAAAAATGATGAATGCATATTAAGGGGAGATTATGTGGGTGGTGAGACTACTGAAGGGGAGGGCGAAAAAGACGGACAGACACTTTACCTCATCAAAGTACCGCTGCATGTATTTGTAGAGCTCACAGAGGGCAGCAGATTCATTGAATTCGTTTTCATGTTTCTAATGAAACAGAAATATAAATGTAATGTCCGTAAAGCACAATATCAAAATGATGATTTATTTGAAAAATGAACAACTAGAGGGGAGGTACCTTTGACTCCTCATGCAGAAACTCCTTGAACTCAGAGCTGTTGATTGGTGGCTGGTCCCTGACCTGCTTGTAGTAGGCCCTCACTTCCTGCTTGTACTGGGAGATATCTTTGGCATAGAGCAGTTTATTGGTTGGGTCATGCTGGAACAGAGAGAGGGTAGAAGAGTCATGTCAAATCTAGGTGATGTATTGTCAATGCCAGGTATTCTAAGAGGCCAGCAAGTTATGAGACCGTCTGTGGCTTGGATTTTGTTTTACATCTATGTGCTCGATTCAATCAGATTTGCGCTAGCCGACAGTGTAGGAGGTGGAACAGTGGAAGAGCTGTCAAATCCATAAGCGGCTACCGGCATTATACCGATCGCTGCTAGTGCTGAGCGTTTAACTGACATTTGTTCTTTTTCATTTTTTTAAACAACTAATGGATCGACGCTGGTTCAATTAATTCCATTTCTTTTTTTTCTTTTTTTCTGTGAGCTCAATACGCAGTGTTGGGAGTTGTAGTTTCCAACAAGTCAATATTCCACATAGGTTACCACAAAAAAACATGGTAATTAACTAGAATGACCATAATCCACTGTGCTCCTACTTGGCCTGTCTATGTAGGACAGACACAGAAAGGGAGAGAAGAGACAAGCAATGTTGCCTAAAATTATTTGGGTCACTGAGCAAATTTTTAGGTCTTGTGAGTGGAAACTTGTGAGAATTATTTCAATAGGCTATCTGAGCATAATGTAGACCTACCAACAAAACCAATGGAGCAAATCCCATAACATTTTAACATGGAAATAGCTTTTGATTTCTATGATACAGCCTAATATGTGGTGTTCAATTCAGGCCTACATTGCATTAGACTTAAAAATATATTTTACATTATGAAGGGCTTGACATTAAAAAAATTGTCTGTAACACTATGGGCCAAATAGGTGACTGTAAATTGTATGATGCAATAAACCCCTTTACAAAACAAAATGTATTATTACCATACAGAGAATTAGATAATGTAGACTACCCCTCTGACTACTAGCTTATTTGCATATTCAAGCCTGTCTCAAAATACAACACTGGCCCTTTAATTAAAACATAAGCTTTTTACCAACTTGCTTTATAAAAGACAGCTTGAAATGTAGCCCACACGTTTGTGCTCTTGTAGGAAGAAGTTCTACAATCTATGACTGGGCTAGTAACTCGCTAACTAGCAAAGAATATCAACAAATGTTCACATGAGCGGCTCTGAAGTGATCTGAAAAGCGCATTCATTCACTAGCGGGTGATTGAAGGACCCCTAGTGGGCAATCCACCAATATAATTCTACTCCGTTGCGCTCTGCCTACAACAAAATCACAGCCTCAATCTTGCAAAGTTAGATTTGTTTTGTTTCATTGTAAAGGGGCTGATATGTTGATTCAATCACAGAAAAAAACATTGATCTATATAGCGCAAACTAATTGGGTGAACTCAGTGAAGTTCAATCTCTTGCGTCTCCGCGCGGCCTGACATTTCTGTGAGGCAGTCCTGGAGGATGTGCGGGCCTAGCTCGTGCAGTTTAGAGGGAACATTGGAGACAAGACGCTCGAGGTATCTCTACCTGAAAATGCATGATCTAATTCTAAGTGATTGATAGTAGGTATTCAGCAGTCATAAAAGTATGCCTTTATTTACTTTGAAGAACGAGGTGTAGGCAGCAGCTCTATAGAGATGAGATGACTTGGAATGAAATAATAAAGACATCAAATAAAATACATTTATTAAACTACTGAAATATTTTATTAAAGTAATGTGAATAAATTATGGTTAAAAAGTGATAAGCAGTAATGGGCAGTCACTGCCATCATGGCTTTTTGATTAATTGTTTTATTCTGTGTTACAGCATTCCCATAGTGCATTTAATGTTTTTTTTTTTTTAAATATTTGAAATAAACTGATAATCGAACTGAAACTACTCCAAAAAGCACAAATCCCTCATCACTATTGGCTTTGACTCACTAACCAGCATAGTCCTCAGTAGGCAACCATGCCCAGGAGCTGGCACCTAGGTTCAAACCTACAATCCTGTCCTTATGGGGCGAGATTCTTGCACCAGAGCCACAAACGCAACATGTATTACGCTTCTCTTTGTTTATTTGACTTTGACAGTTGCAGACACATACAATAAACCTCTTTGCTGCAAGGCAGGGATTTAACCATGGGAATTGTGGAAATGTACACAAAAGCACAATAAATTAACTTCGAATCTAAAACATCTCAGGTCCAAAGCAGGAATTGAACCACCAACTCTTTTTCCATATTTGACATTGAGATTAGCAGAAACTCACACAGAAGCACAAGAGATGTGGTGTGTTAGTCATTATATTCTGCGATGTCTCGGTCATGTCCCCACCTTGCCCAACTGTTTCTCAGCCAGGGAGAAGGAGTCCATGAAGGCCTGGGCAATGACGGACAGACAGCCGTCCAGAGGCGGGGTCTTCTCCATGTCAAACACAAACTGGGGGTTCTTCAGGATGTTCACCCAGAACCGCAGGGGCAGGCTGGGAAGGAGCAGGACAGTGAGTAGTGGATTGAGTAGATCCAACCAAGAAAGATGGATTCTACTATAAACATACTCAAACAGGTACCACCAGGGTCATATTCATTAGGCACCAAATGGGAGAAAACACTGAAAAATGGAGGGACTACTTGAACTTGTCCAATAAAAGGCTCATATTCATTTTCCATTGCAAAATGTTTTGCTATGGTGTGACCTAATGAATATGACCCAGATGAACACATACCTGTTGGTTTTCCAGATGTGTAGTACATCTGGATCGTTGATCCTCTTGCTCTCTCCCTGGGCATCCAGGAAGTCAAAGAAGTACTTGATGGCAGGCGGGGCTTTGAGGTTAGGGGTTCCCCAGATGGTTCTGAACAGGTTTTCCACAAACGAATGCACAGCGACCTGAGAGAGGAGGAAGTGAGAATTGGAGGTGTACCTGTGGATGTATTTCAAGGCCTAACTTCAAACTCAGTGCCTCTTGATTTTCCCTTTTTCATGGGAAAATCAAAAGAAATCAGCCAAGACTTCAGAAAAAAAATTGTAGACCGACAAGTCTGGTTCATCCTTGGGAGCAATTTCCAAATGCCTGAACTAACAATAGTACGCAAATATATACACCATGGAACCACGCTGCAGTCATACCACTCAGGAAGAAGACACATTCTGTCTCCTACAGATGAACGAACTTTGGTGCAAAAAGTGCAAATCATTCCCAGAACAACAGCAAAGGACCTTGTGAAGTTGCTGGAGGAAACAGGTACAAAAGTATTTATATCCACAGTAAAACAAGTCCTATGTCAACATAACCTGAAAGGATGCTCAGGAAGGTAGAAGCCACTGCTCCAAAACCGCCATAAAAAGCCATACTACGGTTTGCAACTGCACATGGGGACAAATATCGTACTTTTTGGAGAAATGGCTTGCAAGCCGAAGAACACCATCCCAACCGTGAAGCACAGGGGTGGCAGCTGCAGGAGGGACTGGTGCACTATACAAAATAGCTGGCATCATGAGGTAGGAAAAATGTGGATATGTTGAAGCAACATCTCAAGACATCAGTCAGGAAGTTAAAGCTTGATCGCAAATGGGTCTTCCAAATGGACAATGACCCCAAGCATACCTCCAAAGTTGTGGCAAAATGGCTTAAGGACAATAAAGTCAAGATATTAGAGTGGCCATCACAAAGCCCTGACCTAAATCCTATAGAAAATGTGGGCAAAACTGAAAAAGCATGTGCGAGCAAGGAGGCCTACAAACCTGACTCAGTTACACAAGCTCTGTCAGGAGTAATGGGCCAAAATTCACCCAACTTATTGTGGGAAGCTTGTGGAAGGCTACTTGAAACATTTGACCCAAGTTAAACAATTTAAAGGCAATGCTACCGAATACTAATTGAGTGTGTAAACTTCTGACCCACTGGGAATGTGATGAAAGAAATAAAAGCTGAAATAAATAATTTTCTACTATTATTCTGGCATTTCACATTCTTAAAATAAAATGTTGCTCCTAACTGACCTAAAAACAGGGAATTTTTACTAGGATGAAATGTCAGGAATTGTGAAAAACTGAGTTTAAATGTATTTGGCTAAGGTGTATGTAAACTTCCGACTTCAACCAGATTTGTCGCAAAGTGAATACGGGACCAGGAAGTATGGCCTCAGTGAGGATGCTGACTAAGGAAATTAACAAATAGCTGTTTGATGCACTGCAGATATAATTGCCTGATGGAAAAGTGTTCTCATATGATCTTTATTTAGTATTTGTCAAGAGCTACAGTTTTTATCCCCTATTGTAAATGTCTTTCAAACTTCCCTTACACTGAAACCACATTGACAGCTCCAAGCAAGCAACTTTAGTACCTATCCACTTTTTTTTAAAGCAACGTTCATAAGGTAAATGAGACAAGGGAAGGGAACTGTTAGATAGTCACTGTGTATGCTGGATCACACGTAACTGAAGAGTCTAGACTTTTCCATCTTTCAGTTAACCATTTATCAGAGCACAGCGGCAGGTTGAAAGGGGTTGGTTAACAGTGAGTTCCTCTTGCCTTGGTGGACAGCAGCTTGGTGAGGTACACTTCCTTCAGTTTCAGCTTCTTCCTCTCCGGGTTCTTCTTTTGGTCCTGGTCAAGGTCAGGGTCAATCTGGGGTCAAAGAGCACTGTTAATCAATCAGATCAAATGCATATGAGGGACATTCAATTCAGAGGTCATGTTGCCACTTACCAGATGGAAGTACTTTGTGGAGTAGTTCTGATCGTCTGTGACAAATACACAACAGGTCACCACGGATGACTAAATAGCAGACAATTGTGCTAAATAGCTTCCTGGTTTCTATTAGTGTTTTAAATAAGCTGACACGGTTAAGTGGTTTTGCATCTCACTTGTGTTTCATATCTGCCATAAAACAATTTTAGAAAGAGGGGGATTGTAAATGTGGAGCAACACATGTCTATTTTCAACTTAACTTTGCTGAGGTATGTTTGTTTTGTTGAATGTTGTTTTTTTATGATTGTGTTTTGTATTATTTGTGCGCTTCTCTGTGTATTTGTTATGCGCCCATGCTGCCTTGATTGAGTAATTGTTTGTCACGCAGGGCTCCCTTGTCAAGAGACCTTTGTCTCAATGGGACTCCACCCGGCCAAAATAAAAAGTGAATAAACAAATCCAATAAATAAAAGATGGACTTTGTGCCCACGTGTGTGATAGTGTGATGAGCATTAACTATGAGCATGCGCTTGTGTGTGTGTGTGAATACTGTTGGTGTGTACTGTGTACAGTGTAGTCATTCACAAAGAAAAGGTCCTTTATTTTATAGTTAGAAGTTTTGATTGCATGGCAATCTCTGTTGACACCCTTACCTTTCAGGCTGCTCTGAGGACTCAGACGGGTCTTAGAGAGCACTTTGATGGACGCTCCGTCCGGTATCTGTAGACACACACTGAGTTAGAAGGTTGATAAATGCTGAGTTACGTGCTTCTCAACCATCTGGTAGACCGAAGACACAGTGGTGTCCTACAGAGAGGCTAATAACGTGTACATGAGTTCTAATATAATTGTGGTCTGGTTTGGCGTTGTGACACAGGAAGCTCAGTCCTACCAGCCAGGCTGGTGTGCTTATAAGATACCTGACGAATTTGTGGATGTGGTTTGGTGACGTTAAGCAAAAATTTGACAACTCAATCCGTCTAGTTCTCACAACTACTCAGGACTAGATTTTTTGTACATTTTTTAAAAACCTTTATTTAACTAGGCAAGTCAGTTAAGAACAAATTCTTATTTTCAATGACGACCTAGGAACAGTGGGTTAACTGCCTGTTCAGGGGTAGAACGACAGATTTGCACCTTGTCAGCTCGGGGATTCGAACTTGCAACCTTTCGATTACTAGTCCAACGCTAGATTAAATCCGAATCGCGGAAGATCTGCGTTATAGCGCGATTGAAATGGAAAGGTATTTTCCGATTGAGCCGACATATGCAGGGTTTACAGTGAATGCAGTCTCCGCAAACACAGGAACATTGCCTTAAATTTCAATTGCGCTCTAGAGCAGCTCTTCAGCGGTCCTGATGGAATTAGCCATTGAGTAGTACGACAGCTGCGAGGGATTGGACCTTTCATCTGCATTTTTGAAGTTTAGGCCTTCAACTACATGCTATTTCTTTTTATGTGTATCTGTCTTAAATGGTAATTTGAGATAAAGAGAGAAATATTGAACGTGAGATTAGGCTTATTTCCTGCATCAGGAAGCTTGGTAGTGTTCTCTAACCTTGTAGTGCTTGAGTGTGTTGAGCATGGTCACTTCTCCTAGAACCCCTGAGCTGGCATCCACCTCCTTCAGTGGGACAAACCTTCCATCCTTCTCATACTCTGCAGAGTTCAAGAAACAGAGAGAAGTCATTATAATGAACATTTGAAAGCAATCCCTTTGAAAGAACGTATGATCGATCAAGATGTTTCATTTGAGGTACGCATGCTTTTAGAGCCATAATTCAGTCATCACTCTTGCATTCTCTCCTAATGTCTTGGACACATGAGGTACTACAACTGACCGATGTGTATCTGTCGGAGAGGGGTGTTGTAGGGGAAGCCAAACTTGGTCTTGAAGGCCAGGAGGATCTTCTCCTTGACCTGCTCCACCGTGTCACAGTCCAGAGCACTGACCTCCAGAGGCTCACTGACCTCTCCGTCTGTTCCCACAGCAAACAGCACTTGCAGCCTCTGGGGGGGGGGGTTGGGTTAGAAAATTAAACATGAGATCTATTCATCAGTGCCGCTAACCACTGATGCTAACCTTCATTCCCACTATCCTTCTACTTGGGTCAGGGAAACCACACAGTTAGCTAAAGCTTTATGAAGCCTCATGTCTGTGTATATCACTTGATGGACTTCATACAATAAAACCTAGACACTACAGGGATAGAATAGAGAGACTGAGGATATCTTGTGTGGTGTCGTCTCCTGTGATAATCGTACATCTAATTTCTCTGTTATAAGAAACCACTGAGCAACTGTCTCAGCAGGATTACCATATGTCTCAACCTGTGCTTATAAAGACTAGAGTCTGGGTCCATTTAGGCTCTGATCCATTTACTTCTAGACTCGTTTCTTAATTTAAAAGGGTTCATCTTTTGCTTCTGAGAGACTGAAACTGAGAAATCTATAGCTTTTCCTGTCAACATTGCATGTGTGGCTGTCCCCATCTACAAACCACAGACCAAGAATAAAGTAAAAAGATACATTTACACATATGGGCCTCGAGAATAGGCTGAATACAAACAGATAACTATGAAGACATGTTTTTGTTGAGGATCTTTGTGAGGGTAACATCACTTTCAACCCATCTACTTTTGCCCCAACATACTGAGATATCTTTTCTAACAGACTAGCTCCTCTAACCACAACTTTTCTGGTAACAAACAAAACATAGAGGAACTGCCAACTACCTCACTCACCACGCCCTAGATCCAGGAAGGGTGTGTGTGGTAGCTTGACGTGCATGTGTGTGGCAATGTGTGTGTGTGTTTGTGTACACACCATTGGACTGAAGTCCTGAGCCTGCCACAGTAACCAGTCTTCATTAAGTGTATAGAGAGCCTTTTCTGTGACTGAGTCCACTGGGCCTTTAGACATCTGCTGGGTCAGAGCACAAACCAGCAGGAAAAGAGGCTGGCCCACACTCTCCTGTTGGGACACAACACACACAGCTCAGTTAAACACACAAACCGGTATTCACTTGTACAATTAGGTATAACTCATTAACATGCACTCATATGAAGTCACAAAAACAGACTTGTTTACAGAGACACTAAACTCACGTGGAAATGTATGAGAGAAAAATACGAAGGTACTGTGAGCTGACCTGGAGGCTTAGAAATACATACAACATGAATGAATAAGGCTTTGATAGAAGAAGCAAGAAAATAACAAATAGACTGATAGACAGACGGACTGACTGACCCTGAGGAAGCCGTAGAGCCGGACGGACTGACTGACCCTGAGGAAGCCGTAGAGCCGGACGGACTGACTGACCCTGAGGAAGCCGTAGAGCCGGACGGACTGACTGACCCTGAGGAAGCCGTAGAGCCGGACGGACTGACTGACCCTGAGGAAGCCGTAGAGCCGGACGGACTGACTGACCCTGAGGAAGCCGTAGAGCCGGACGGACTGACTGACCCTGAGGAAGCCGTAGAGCCGGACGGACTGACTGACCCTGAGGAAGCCGTAGAGCCGGACGGACTGACTGACCCTGAGGAAGCCGTAGAGCCGGACGGACTGACTGACCCTGAGGAAGCCGTAGAGCCGGACGGACTGACCCTGAGGAAGCCGTAGAGCCAGACGGACTGACCCTGAGGAAGCCGTAGAGCCAGACGGACTGACCCTGAGGAAGCCGTAGAGCCAGACGGACTGACCCTGAGGAAGCCGTAGAGCCAGACGGACTGACCCTGAGGAAGCCGTAGAGCCAGACGGACTGACCCTGAGGAAGCCGTAGAGCCAGACGGACTGACCCTGAGGAAGCCGTAGAGACAGACACTGACCCTGAGGAAGCCATAGAGACAGACAGAATGACCCTGAGGAAGCCATAGAGACAGACACTGACCCCGAGGAAGCCGTAGAGACAGACAGACTGACCCTGAGAAAGCCGTAGAGACAGATGGACATCCAGTTGGTGAGCAGCTTCTCTACGATGGACTCGGTGCGTCGCAGCATGAGTTTGGGCTGGGAGTTACTGGGCTGCTCCATCAGAGCCCTGAGTAGTTCCTCCATCACCTGGGTCATGTAGGGCAGGTCACCGTGGAGGGACACGGTCAGCAGGGAGGCCACTGCACACCTTGTAGGACACAACAAACATCAGACTTATGACATATCTGCTATACACACCAACCTGCTCATCCATAATGACTTAAACACCTAAATAATTTCCCCTGTACTATAAACAGTACCATAACCTTATCTGCCGTATATCCTATACCCAAACCAGCTAAGTGACACTTGGCCTAAATTGTGTCCTGTCCTCACTGACTCACTTCTCCTTGACGTTGAAATTCTTCTGCTCCTCCAGAGCGTGGACGAAGGAGGTGAGGAACACCTGATCCCGGATCAGTCTGGACAGGGCCTGGCAGCTCTCGTCTGGCTGCCCCTTCACCGCGTCCTGACCACAGGACAGATGTTAGCTACTTATGGAAATCTATTACATTTCCCTTCCAGTCATTCATAAAGTCATGGTATGGCAATCAGACGAGCAGATTTCACGTACGGTTCAAATCAAATCTCACCTGGCCGATGTCTTTGATACAGGAGGTCATCACAGGTCCACCCTAATAGAAACAATAGGACGAACTATGAACATAAAAACACAACCTGTCTGTCCATTTAATACAACATTTCTTATCTTAAAGCAGACTGTATTAGGTATACTGCATCGACTCTGTTCTGTGTTCTGCTCCTACGTACGTCAGGGAAGAAGATCCTGGAAGCAAAGTGCTTGTAGTCCAAGAAAGGGATGGCTCCAACGTTCTCAATTAAATCACACTTTTCCGTCTGCATATCCACAAATCCTAGAGAGCAGAAGGGTAAGTAAGGGCGTTTGTTATTGGTGCAACTGTAACTATGTGTGAATTGCATGTGGGTGGTAGTCATGGGCCTTTACTCTGTTAAATCCATTTTATGATGCCAATTTGGTGCATCAGTGAGTATGAGTGTGTGTGTGTGTGTGTGTGCCTGTCTGTGTGTGTGATTTAAGAATATAAATCAAGGTTGGTGTCCACGATGACTGACCTTGTCTGATGTCATTTCTGATGTCACACTCCAGCAGTTCCAGCTGCTTGTCCATTTGTGCTGCCATTTTCCTCTGTTTAATGTAGGAATACCACACCGCACCTGGTCAGGACAAGAGCTTTATTTTCTCACACACACACACAAAACCATACCTAAACCTATGGGCCCTATTCAACCAAAACAGGTCTTTTTTTGTTGTTTAGTTTATTCATTCGACCATTTAAAAAAAAAATTGTTTAACACATACATGCACATGAAAAAAATTGAGGATAACACACAATAAAGTCTGGGACTTATTTCCATTGTGGTCCTCTTGAGACAAGATGGCTAGACAACATCGAACACAGTATGGCAGTGAAATAAAATTTAAAAACAGAGAAGAACATCTCATCATTCCAGTTGCATCATAGGGGTGATTCATATGGGCACAGAAGACAAACATTTGTACTTTATTTTTAAAGCTGCCTAGAGATGTTTTTATGGGCAGGGGCAACTCCATCCGTTCTGAGGCTCCAGTATACAAGAAAGTACCTTTCCCAGCATTACTCCTGAACCTGTATAGGCACACATCAGCAACACCTGATCTGGTACTGTGATTGTGTGCATCCCTAACACGAGGAAAGTAATCACTTAGATATCTGGGCTCAGTTTCAGAACCCAGAACCAAATCTTGCGTGCCAGCTACTTGATTGGACATTTACAGTCTGTCATGAGACACTAAGTCAAAACAAAGTTGATGAAGGTGAATACTTACCCACAATGACCACAATGATGATGGGTATAAGCACAAGGACGAGTAGCAGTGAAGGTGCAGCTTGTTTTGGTAAAAGGTTTTTCGTGAAGTTTCCAACTCTTATCTGAAAAACAAACACATCATAATGCACGTTGACTGTAAAATACTATTTCCAAGGACAGTTCTGATTGAGTTTCCAAGAGCAACTAACAACCTTTTTGGATTTATCTGAATAAGAGGTTTACCCTCACTGACTTGATGTTAAAGTTGGGAGTGTTCTTTATATCACAGATGACAGAGTCAGTCCCGTTGCTCTTCTCAATGGTTTCCATGACACACTCTACACCCTGGTTATCCTCCTGAACACCAAACACTAAGATCTCTTCTGTGGCGATGTTCAACTTGTCAGCCCTTTTCTGAAATAAAAAAAAGAATGGAATGTGAGAGAGCGAGAGAATTAGGCTGATATCCACTAATTATCAAAATCCAGAAAAGAGCCATTCAATTCTACAACCAGGAAGCGATTCCCAAACCTTCCATAACAAAGCCATCACCTACAGAGAGATGAACCTGGAGAAGAGTGCCTTAAGCAAGCTGGTCCTGGGGCTCTGTTCACAAACACAACCCACAGAGCCCCAGGACAGCAGCATAATTAGACCCAATCAATGAGAAAACAAAAATAAATCTTTCCAATGTGTCAAGTAATTAACAAAAAACAGAGCAAACTAGAATGCTATTTGGCCCTAAACAGAGAGTACACAGTGGCAGAATACCTGACCACTGTGACTGACCCAAACTTAAGGAAAGCTTTGACTATGTACAGACTCAGTGAGCATAGCCTTGCTATTGAGAAAGGCCACCGTAGGCAGACATGGCTTTCAAGAGAAGACAGGCTATGTGCACACTGCCCACAAAATGAGGTGGAAACTGAGCTGCACTTCCTATCCTCCTGTCCAATGTATGACCATATTAGAGACACATATTTCCCTCAGATTACACAGATCCTGTAACGGTTTTCTTGTGGTGAAGGAGAGGCGGACCAAAACGCAGCGTGGTTTCTATTCATGGTACTTTAATAAAGCAACTACACATGAACAATCTACAAAATGAGAACCGCGAAAACCTAAACAGCCCTATCTGGTGCAAACACAGAGACAGGAACAATCACCCACAAACACACATTGAAACCCAGGCTACCTAAGTATGATTCTCAATCAGAGACAACTAATGACACCTGCCTCTGATTGAGAACCATACTAGGCCGAAACATAGAAATACCCAAATCATAGAAAAACAAACATAGACTGCCCACCCCAACTCACGCCCTGACCATACTAAATAATGACAAAACAAAGGAAATACATGTCAGAACGTGACAGACCCACAAAGAATTCGAAAACAAATCCAATATTGATAAACTCCCATATCTACTGGGTGAAATACCAGTGTGCCATCACAACAGCAAGATGTGTGACCTGTTGCCATGAGAAAAGGGCAACCAGTGAAGAACAAACACCATTGTGAATACAACCCATATTTATGCTTATTTATTTTCCCTTGTGCACCCTTAACCATGTGTACATCGTTGCAACACTATATATATATGTAATATGACATTTGTAATGTCTTTATTGTTTTGAAGCTTCTGTATGTGTAATGTTTACTGTTCATTTTTATTGTTTATTTCACTTTTGTATATTATCTACCTCACTTGCTTTGACAATGTTAACACATGTTTCCCATGCCAATAAAGCCCCTGGAATTGAATTTAATTGAGAGAGAGTTTTTAAGTACATATGTGTGTGTATGGGTGCATGAATGCGTGCACATGTGTGTATACCTCAATGGTGACACGCAGGTCGTTTCCTGTCTTGATTGCAGTATAGCTGGTGAATTCTGGGTCCGGATGGTAGGTGAGCTGTGATGAGCAGGCCAGTGTCTGATTGGCCACTCTCAGAGACACAGTGGAGGTGACTGGCTGGTTAATGTGTTCAAAGGGAGGTGTGTGGTACCACAGAGTCTAAAAACACCAACAACAGGATTTAGAATACCTCAGATATTGATCCCCCCCCCATGACTGATTTCTGTGTTGTGTGAAGGTGAAAGTTTGGTGAGGTGTGGCAGTGTGCATGTTCATATTAGGTTACTGACTGGTTACGTCAGTGTGTTAAGATGTCTACCCCAGAGCTGTATTTGGTTTGGATGGTCTGAGGGGCGTGGTCATGAACAACCCCCTCCACAAACTCCAGCTGGGACCCTTGGACCTTGATCTTCCTCTTCCCACTGCAGGACACATACGAAATCAACCAATCAGAGGAGGGTTGTTGGTCACACCTAGCGTGCTGATGTGAATTGTAGTCATGTCTAAACCACATTATTTGAATGAGCCAGAGGAAGAAAAACAAGTTGTAACACACAAAAAAAACATTTCACAGAATAAATAAAGTATGACCTGGTCCATGAAATCTAGCTAGCCAAGCATGGAGAATCTGCTTTAGAGAGCTACCAAAAGCAAAAAGGGAAGCCAGTGCTGAGCAGCTGAGAGAAAGAGGTGATTGAAACGTAACACTGTTGCATGAAGCAACTTCTGGGAAGCGGCCCACTTTCTTTCCCCATCAGACAACATAATGGCCAGTAGCCATATATGGAAAAGAGTTACAGACATGCTTCTTAACCTCTGTATAGCTTGTGTGTGTGTATATAAAGATTTGGATCATAGGTGCGTACCTACGTGTGTGTGCGTGCGCACACGCGTACCTATGTGTATGTGTGTGTGTGTGTGTGTTTTTACCTAGCCCAGGTAGTGCTTGGTATTAGCCCAGTGCAGGACGGTGAGGACCCATAGGTGATAGTGGCCTTGCCCAGACAGCGACCGTCTGGCAGCACGGCACACACAATGACAGAACCTTTGTCACCAATGGGGATGTGGAACGTCAGACTGGACCCAGTGTTGTTCCACACAGGAGACCTGACCAGGTGATACACACACTACACAGGTTACAGATCCCCCCGGTACTGATGCTCATTCTGTTCACCGGTTCCGGAGGTCTACGTCACCGTCTTTCTAGGCTTCACTGAATTGTCATCAACCCCGGACTGTCTTGTCTGATTACACACACCTGGTTCCTATTTCCCCTGATTAGTATATGTGCCCTCTGTTCCCTCTGTTGACCATACTGTTCCCATGTCCGTTGGTGGTGTGAGTACCTATGTGTTAGTGCAGCTGTTATGCTATATAGTATATTGTGTATTACGGGTATCGTCCCGTGTCGTTCAACCAGGTTAACCCTCGCTCCTTTGTTTGGGTCCAGCCCAGTGTTTTGTATACGTGTTTGTTTTGGGTGTATTAAAAACCCCTATTGTGTATTGCTGCACCCGTCTCCAAAATCCGATATACCAGTGTGACAGACACACTTTACCAAAACACAGTGATAAAGCTTTGGGCTTTTCATGAACGAAGTGAGCAGCAGTGAAAAAAAATGTAAATCGTTGTTTAAAAGCATTGATGACACTTTTTACATTTTTATTTATCTCAAAAAATGATGTCTGTCTAAAGTAGTAAAACAAATCATATTCATCTGACTGTCCACTTTGACTCACTCCTTGAGACTGCAGTCCATGTGCCCTTGGACGCGAACCCTGGTCACGTGATGGAGGTTCTTCCCAGTCATCAGGGCGTGGTTTCTGCCATGGAAGGACAAAACACTGGGCACTATGGAGACGATCACTGGCTCCTGACAAACACACACAGACAGACAATATTTCTGATAAAGACAAGTGAAACTAAATATGTGTTTATGGCTGTAGGCTTGCTCTTTAGTTTTGGTAAATAATGATGAGTGACAAAGTTAGAGGCATAAATATCCTACCCTCCCCAAAAATGCTAACCTCCTCTTTTATTATGATGATGGAAGGTTAGCATGTCTTGGGTGTATGATATTTGTGCATCTGTAACTTTCTCACTCATCATTATTCACAATTCATTCAGGACTATCAGTAATCATAGTAGCATCCACATGAATGTAGAAGCGTTTAGAAACATTCTATTATTTAAAATAAAAGTGATTACGCAATACATTATTTACCATTAATTTCTATTGGGCAAATGTTTTATCTGAAACATAACCAAAACAAAACAGCAAATGCATCCAAGCTTGATGTAATCATTGTGTGCTGGGAATAAGGGACCAAATACTCAACTTTTGACTACTTTAATACACATAAGTATATTTGTCCCAATAGTTTTTGGTGGGGACCATGTGTAACAGTTTAGTTTCCTTCCCTCTCCTCGCCCCTACCTGGGCTTTAAAAAAAAAAATGTTTTACCTTTATTTTACTAGGCAAGTCAGTTAAGAACAAATTCTTATTTTCAATGACGGCCTGGGAACAGTGGGTTAACTGCATGTTCAGGGGCAGAACGACAGATTTGTACCTTGTCAGCTCAGGGACTCGAACTTGCAACCTTTCGGTTACTAGTCCAACGCTCTAACCACTAGGCTAGCCTGCCGCCCCTACCTGGGCTTGAACCAGGGACCTTCTGCACACATCAACAACTGACACCCACGATTGAAACGCTATTAGCACGCACTCCGCTAACTAGCTAGCCATTTCACAGTTACATATGTACAAAAAGTGCTGTAATTTCTAGTTGGTTCACCCGATATGGATGAAAACACCCTCAAATTAAAGATGACAGTCTGCACTTTAACTTCATAATCATTGTATCCCTTGTATCACTTTGGAGTGCTGACCCAAAAATGTGTAACTGTTCCAATACTTGGAGCTCACTGTATGTAATTATGATGGATGGTTTGAAATCTACTACTGCCTTGGGGCACAGTCATGTGATCCATGATCCCCATTGTAAGAGGTATGACGACTTGACTCTGAGACAAAGGCTCTATTCACAAACATCTTCTTACTATTTATAACCTTTTTGATCCATACCATTCTGGTTGAGATAAAATCTCTATTCTACGAGTGATCTAAATGTAGGATGCCCAGATCTATGAATATTGCTCTGTACAACTGAATATAGTATCTTGGCATTGGTAGACATCCATTTGAGTGTCTTCATTTTGTCCTCAATCTTAGCTTTCGAGAGAGAGAGCAAGAGAGAGCAAGAGAGAGAGCGAGAGCGAGAGAGAGAGTGGTTTGATAAAGCCAAAGGAACATTGACACTTTAACCAACACCAAACACGCACAGCTAGATTCATCACATCTGATTAAATTCTTCACATTTCATTCAGACTGGGAGGAGCATGATAACAAAGTGAGCTCATTAAAACATCTCAAACGCAGACACTATACTGTATCTTTCAATGTTATTCGATTTCAGACGTCAACATTGTTTACTTGTTGAAATAAGTTACTGTATGTACGTACAGTAAGTAGCTTACGACACACGTGTGAACAAAATTGTAATTTTTTTAGATAGGTACTGAAACGACTGTGCGTGCAAAGTCACCGTGAAAATCCCAGACCACTTCAAGTCCACTCTGTTTCACATGCAGACACAGATGCGTATACACACGCACACACACACAAACACAGATACAATCTTAGTTCCCTGTTCTGAGATCAAACTTCTCTATAAGGGACAGAAGATCCACTGAGAGATGCTGATGAAGTAATCGGTAGGATGGACTTACAGAGTAGTTCATTCCTGACTGGCTGGGTCTGCACACGTCCTGGGGAAGGAAGTGAGAGAGGGTTGATGAACAAGATACAGGAACACACATGGGTGAAGAAGTTGTGAGATGAACCACCCCAAAGAAGAAGAGGTGTGTGTGTGTGTGTGTGTGTGTGTGTGTGTGTGAGTGTGAGTGTGAGTGTGAGTGAGAGAGAGAGAGAGAGAGAGAGAAAGAGAGAGAGAGAGAGAGAGATACCTGTATGGGGTCTGAGTTGGCAGACCTGGTTGTCCAGGAGCAGACATCATTACTCCAGCTACATCCAGCTGTCATGCACTGAGAACACCTGAGAGACACAGAGACAGGAATAAGAATACTACACTGAGTTTAATCATAAACATGTGTACCATCTGTTACTCAAGCAAAATGTGTACTAACAAATCTATAACATACAGAAAGGCAAGTGCCCAACATAATTTAAAAGATGTCATTATAGTAAATATTGAAGTAGGTCTAAACAAGTAGGTTGAAACATAGCCATATCAAGGTGCTGAGGCGTAGCATGACAGATCTGGGATTTCTGACTGACAGGGCAGAGGTAGGTGGTCCAGAGATGTTTGAACAGTTTGTGAGCATCAGATTCTCAGTAAGGTTCTGTTTCCCCACTCGTATCTCCACGGTGACATTCAGACCTATGTGGAAAAACACAGGGAAACAATCTCTAAGCAAGATGCTCCATTTTGTCATTGAGAAATCTACAGGAGAGTTAGAAGGTGAAAGGTCACCTTCAGCAGGAAGCTGGTCGCTGGAGAACAGGCAGGAGCATCGAGGCAACGCTGGAGCGGGGTTTGTCCTGTCACACAGATGATCATTTCTTGTGAGGAAGATACAGGCGGAGGTGAGACTTCCTGTCCCATGCACATTCAGGTGGACCTTGACAGTGAGTGTGATCTTCTCTCCACTGCTGCTCTTCTCCACCTGGTAAGAGACCATGTTCTGTTGTTGGGAGTCCTCAGAGATGGAGATCCAGGCTGAAGGCTGAAGGCAGTCATCCTGAAACGAACATCTAGAACACATCACATAAAGGGGTGAGGATGAGCAGGTTTAGGGTGACTAAAATAAACAGGACATTGAAGTATATTTACAGGAAGTTTCATCTATAGAGGTAAGTTTATTCTAAGAAGCTGTGGGTGATACAGGAAATAACATTTGTTCTACCGTTCTGAAAAGAAATGTATTCAAGATCATATGGTATGAAAAACCATGGGCCGAGATATGTCAATAACAAAGACAACTATCTAATTTAATTACATTGAAATGACTGCCACGGTTAATCTTCATGACAAGAATGAAAAATTGCATTTTAGAAAAGAAAATGTGATATCATAAAGAAATCTCGTCTATAGTGTAAGTTATAGAAGTGTGCAGTTGTGGTTCTTGTGACTGACCTTGACTTCTCAGACTCACACCAGCCACAGAAGGGGTCCTGAGCAGACCAACAGTCCTTCAGACTCTTGTGTTCACTGCACTGAGCCACAGGCACACGCATCATCTACAACAAACACACAATATTATGTCCTGGGTCCTTGTACTGTATAGTATGTATATCTGTGCACAGTAGAACTTACCTGGTTCCTCAGTGCCATGTACACATGTTTGCGGTCCACTGGATCCAGGTGCATCTTGGGAAACACACGGCGGTCGTCATCTGACTTGTAGAGCACTCTAGCACAGGCAGATTTATAGGCCTTGTCTACAGCAAGCTGACATGGGACAGAGAGAGACACTTGAATAATATCTCTCTGTTGAGGTGACATATCCCACTAACAAACAACAATACATAACATGGCCCTAGGAAATCACCAATACTGCAGTTGTAAATGTCAGTTGACTGTACACATTTCTCTCTGTCAACAAGAGTATGGATTTGATGATGATGATACATGATAGGATAACAATCATTGATGTGTAGTGGTGACCAAACCCCTTGTCTGGTTTGTTAGTGTACTGCATGGCTGTCATATTTCTGTTAGAAACATGCAGAGGATTTGTCTGGATTATTAAAGCTTTCCAGGGACAACACTGCATGAAGGAGACTATTGTCTCTAGTAGAGTATTGTGGGGTTTCTCCAGGCTAATTTAGTCCTTGAATTCTCTCATGTGAGCCACGTTTGGTAGAAAACGCTGTAATTCTGTTGTATGAGTATATGTGTGTTCAAGGGAGAAATAATGACACGAGAGGGGTGTTACGAGGCCAGTGTGTGTGTGTGTGTGTGTTAAGAGTTATCATAACTGTGTTCCTCAGACCTTGATGAGTTGTCCGTCTCCTGTCCCAATGAAGAACACCAGCCAGGAGTTGTGTCTCACTGCCAACACTGATGTCATGGAGCTGTATTTAAACACCACTGTCTCTGGATGCAGGTCCGGTGCGTTACCTTTCCGCGGGGGCTGGAACAGTATACATATCAGTGTTACAGACAATCTCAACACATTTGCTAAGAAATTAGGGTAACGATAATGACAGTGACTTTGCTATGGTGTTGGTTATAAACCACACAAATAATCATCATCATCTCACCAACCTCTGCACAGGCTTGATAGCAGAAGTCTGGGTCATCGTCTTTGAGTTGAGGCCCTGTAGAGCTGATGTTATAGATGGCCAGCACGGTGTTGATGGGGTCGCTTGCGTTACCAGCCGTGAACACACCTGCCCAGAGCACCTGCCCATGGAGCCCACCAGAACCTTGAATCACAGAGGAAGACAGGAGCTCCCGGCGCTCCATGTTTCCACAACATTTGAGTGTTGCACCTTTGAGGGACATCAAAGTATTTGTTTTACTGTTCTCGCTCTTGAACCAAATAAGTCGAACTTGACGCTCTTTGGGAACGTTCGAGAACACGTAGATGTGTGAATTACTCTGAAAGCCGTCCACAAACTGAAACTTCTCCTTTTGTTTGGCGTCAATATACGGATTCGTGCTCTTATCTGAATTCGAAAAGATTCCCCCATGCTGTCCATCTAGTGTATTCCGTAGGTCAAGCAACTGACCTGAATTGGAACACTCTTTACGCACACGGCTCGGCAACCTTCCAGCCATAATGTAGGAGTTCGTCCCGACATCAACAATAAAGCCAATGGTTGAATCTCCAGGGTCCAATGAACCCACTTCAATATCCTCCGAATACACAGATTTTGAGATTTCGTTGAGATCCAGTATTTCACAGTAGCCGCATTTTGTGGTTCCACATGTGATCAAGGTCTTGTTTTTGATGAATGGCAGTAAAATGTTTACCTTAAATGGATACGTTTCGTCGGAAGGAGGCACTTCTTGGTTAGGATAAACTACGTTCGGATTATCCCTCTTTATAACTTTGGTAAAATCATGGTTCAGCTGGAAGAGTCGGTCATCCGTAACGACGTATACCGAGCTGTCACCAATGGCAAAGTCGCGGACGTCGCCATCGAATGTGTGATTCTCCTGGCCCCGACTCCAGTCCACGCAGGCGAGGAGAACTCCCCAGAAAACAGCCCTCATCTTGTAAATCATGTAGTCAGTCAAGCCTGAGAGGAGAGTGCATGGTAAACTCCGTTCTGCGCCTCTGATGCCACTGTCATACTGTGCCGAAGGCCAACAGGAGGATTGCGTAAAAGCGCACAGTGGATGGATGCTGCAACTATGTGTTAACTTTAGGTCATTAAATATAGTTCCGGCGGTTATGTTCTGAGACTCAGACTTCCGTGTTTAAGTCTCTACTGTGATGTCGAAATGAACGCTAGTTCCATACATTTCAATCTCAGCAGAGGTTGTATCAGTAACATCGTTGTTAGAGTGTTTCCAAAACGTCTCCAAACGCGCATTGGTGGTAATGCCTATATTGCCTATTCAAATGCCAGTGTCAACATCACCATCAGATGATTATTGAGATTTAAACACTTGGATTCATTAATAAAATACGTAACCAAGTGAATGCCTCATACATTACTTTTGATGTCATCATGGGCTATCCCAAGGGGGCACTTTTTGTTCGGTCCTACACTGCATTCTGGTGGTGAAAGTGTTACCTTACTAGACAAAATACTACCCCAAAGACTGGCATGCAGTGGTGTAAAGTACTTAAGTGAAAATACAACTGAAGTCGTTTTTTGGGGTATCTGTACTTTATTTATATTTTACAACTTTTACTCAACTACATTCCTAAAGAAAATACTGTTTACTACATACATTTTCCCTGACACTCAAAAGTACTCGTTACCTTTTGAATGTTTAGCAGGACAGGAAAAGTGTCAAATTCACACACGTATCAAGAGAACATCCCCGGTCATCCCTACTGCCTCTGATCTGGCGTACTCACTAAATACCACTGCTGGCATTATGTACACCAGAATCTGCACACATACCAGGTCTTGAATTTAGATTTTTTTTTAAACAACCATCTAGGAAAACGTGTTATATTGTTTGCGGTTCTACTTTTAAACAGGACTATCAATCAACCAACCAACCAACACACACAATACATGTAACAAACATTGAAGTCTTTCATTATGATGATACTTTTTGAAACGTGTATGCTCACATACACTCATCTGTCCCCTCTGCATATACTGCAGCAGAAACCTCTGCAAAGGTTTTTTTTAAACTTTGGACCAGAAGATGGCGATCTAATATCAGTAATAATAGATCCTAAACACAAGTAGCCTCTGCGAGGTTCTGGTACTTCTAGCTTCCTCATGTTAAACCAAGACTTAAAGTCCTACTCCAGATGTTAAACCAGGACTTAAAGTCCTACTCCAGATGTTAAACCAGGACTTAAAGTCCTACTCCAGATGTTAAACCAAGACTTAAAGTCCTACTCCAGATGTTAAACCAGGACTTAAAGTCCTACTCCAGATGTTAAACCAGGACTTAAAGTCCTACTCCAGATGTTAAACCAGGACTTAAAGTCCTACTCCAGATGTTAATCCCGGACTTAAAGTCCTACTCCAGATGTTAAACCAGGATTTAAAGTCATACTCCAGATGTTAAACCAAGACTTAAAGTCCTACTCCAGATGTTAAACCAGGACTTAAAGTCCTACTGCAGATGTTAAACCAGGACTTAAAGTCCTACTCCAGTCTCCTTTCTTCTTCTTCCTGTGGTTTTCCGGCAGACTAGATGCTTTGTTGCTGTATTGCTACCTGTCACAGTTCGGAAAGTGCATTGCACATTTGTTCACAAGAAAAGGGAAAAGGGAAATGGGGGAAAAAGGAAATGTCACCATAATCTAACCCTATCTACACAACACTATCACCAATACACCCCACCACCCCTTCCCACTACTTTGGCCCCAACAGATCATACACCAGGCCGTCCGCATGGGAGGCTGGAACCCCTTCTCTCAAAACCCCCTGTAGTTCTTCTGCACTAAAATCTCGCTCTCACCACTGGGTCTGAGTGTGAAAGTGTGTCTATGTGTGGCGTCAATATGCGTGTTTGTGTTTTACATGTGTGTGTATGTGTGTGTTAGAGTGTCAGTGTAGTATGTGCGAGTGTGTGGGTAGTCCAGTAAGTGTGCATAGAGCTGGTGCAACAGAGTCAGTGCAGAGTGCTCCCACTGGGCCAGAGTCATCTCGGCCATTTTCCTGATCATTGGGGTGAGGCTCGGAAGCCTTCACATCCCCTGTCGGTGCAGGTTCTTCCTCTTCACCAATATCAGGTTCAATTTCTGAGAGTTCACTATCCGTCGACTGTTCAGGGTTTCAGGAGCGTAACATGTATTTATCTCTTCTGTACGGGACTCAAAGGAGAAAGTACTCGCCTGGGCCTCCGACAGTCCCAACTAGTAGCTGCAAGTTAAGTCTCCAGTCTCCTTTTCATCTCATTTAACGCTTGATTTACTGAAAGGTTCAATGCAACCGTTTTTTAAATTATTTTTTTTATCTCAACATGAAATCATTTCTGGGAAACAATTAAATACCTTACTGTGATTTTTTTTCAATTAAAATGGTAAAAAAGTAACTAAAATAGCTTAGCAAAGACCAATTTCTCAAGCAAGAATTTTGCTTGGGCTGTTTGGTGGTCTGAGTGGGCAGGGGAAAACTGAAAACTAGCTGTTATTGGCAGAGGTTTGGAACTCTTTCTTATTAGTCTATTCATTTCACAGTATTATTCCAAACATAGTCCTGTGTTTTATCTATATTTTTACACTATCACGTTTTTGACTGTACTGGGACTTAAACAAAAGGCACATCTCAATAGGTGTTCCAGGTATCTTCATGACATGGCACAAGTGGGGGGGCCTTTCCTCTTTTGTTCTCTATTGTTCCTCAAGCAAGGGGGGAGGCCGATGACATCACAAAGTCATCATCAGACCAACTCCTTGAAGTTTGCAGTTGTGTCTAAAATACTTCTTTTTTTTACCCTTTAGTGTGTGTACTTTACTGTATTTATACTTAGGATATCGCTTTTCAACAGATTCTTTTATTTTTGAATCATTGGAGGACACCTTTAAAGTTGAGAATGGCCCATTGCATTTAAACATGTTCATTTATGTAGTTCTGTATCTGCTTATGAATAATGTTATTTATTATTTCCTTTTATGTAGTTCTGTCCTTCAGTTGTAATTGTCTATTAATGTTATGAATTATGTCGTGTCTTATGTTTTGTGTGGACCCCTGGAAGACTAGCTGAAGCTTTGGCTATATCTAATGGGATCCTAATATTTAAAAAAGGGCATCTCTTTCAACTCCAGATTTTGGGTCATTATAGCTCACTGTAATCTAACACTCACAAGGTCCTATAGGGACTCCACAAATAGCCAACTGATGCCCCATTCCAAATGGACCCTGGTGGTGGCAGGTAGCTTTGCGGTTAGAGGTGCGGGCCAGCAACAGCAGGGTTGCTGGTGCGAATCCCAGCTCAGATGGGAAAATCAGGCTTAGAGTGAGCTGGCAACAGGAGGGTTGCTGACATCATCCTTGCCATTGTGCCCTTGAGTAAGGGACTTAATCACCTACAATTGCTCCAGGGGCACTGCCGCTGACCCAATGCTTCCAGCCACTGGACTCTCCCTATGTAGGACTCTCCCTATGTGGAAAGATCAACACGGGAACGATTGCCTCGTTCTGAGATTCCAAGGAGTTTTCAAATGTTTTTTTCATTCTAGTGCTGTTCTAGGAAGTCGCCCGCCATCACAGTGTCTGAAATGGAACATTGATTAGAGTAGCTGTCCAGGTTAGACTAGACACACACACACACACATGGCTGCACGGAGGCCAACAACCACACACACAGGCCTTGGCCTAAAGATGTGTTCACCCCTGTGACAGATGTAGCCTACTCTCCCAGAGTTCACCATAAAGAAAGGTTATTATAATATACAGAGGCTTACATTGAGATCCTGATGAATCACCTGTTTAACTGTGATGTGAAGCCTTATATGTGAGGGAGATAACATTAGGTCTGCAACATTAGTCTATTTTTTCTCATGAAACTCTTATCCACTATTCCATTTGTAGGCCACATGTATTTCCAGCACAAACCAGGGCCTGAATTAGTGAATCACAAAGGACAGTCTTCGAAATTGATCTCAGATGACGCAGGATGCTTCCAGTCCTAATGGCCTATTTCATCGCCTGGGCAGACTACACTTTTCAAGGCACTTAACAGTAGTTATAGCCCACCATATAAAGTGTTACTCTCAGGGAACTCAGCCGGGGGAAGGAGGTCCGTCGGCAGCCAGGGCAGCGTTGGTCCAGCCTCCTCAGAGAGAGAGAAGACAACTCTCACCCTGACCCAGTGGAGAAATCCCTCTGCTGAGAGACAGCTGCTTCCAATAACTCCACATAATACCTGTAATTTGCCCATGGGGCTGAGGCAGGTTGGGGTAGGCCTATGCTTCTTCTGAAAATAAGGGCTACTGGTCAATGATTTCTCTTCCTTTCCTTGCTGCTCTGCTGCAGTATTTCTCAGATGTCCCTGGTACAGGAGGAGGGATTCATTATACACTTACTGTACTTTCTATTTTCAAATAGCCCCTTACATAACCATTACACACACATTTTCCCCTGATGTAAGTGCACGGCCTCAAAATTGACCTTCTTCAGATGCTCTGAGGTTAGGGTTTCTATCAATGCTGAGCTGTGTGACCCACTGACACACAGCATCAACAATGGATCTCCTCCAGTTACAAACTCTATAAATAAGTGTGTGTGTGTGTTTGTAGATGTCGGTGTGTGGCCTCATGCATTTGTCACCTTTGCATACGTTTGAATTTGTGTGTGTGTGATCATTTTTGTCTGAGTTTCTGTGAGGATGTTATTTATGCACAGTACTGTATGTCTGTGTGAGAGAATGCAGGATCAACTATGCATATGAGCCCATCGGTCAATGTGCGTGCGTGTGTAGTTCATGCGAGGTGGAAACGTGGGAGTGTAGTGTAGAACAGTGCTGTCTGAGACGTGGTTATCCCTGTGGTGTGTGTGTTGTCAAGTTTAAGAGCTGAATAAAGATTCCCTTCCTCCTCACGCTACGGCACTATATGGAATATTCTCTTCTTGTATAATTCACCCCTTTCCTATTTAAATCAGAAAACATAGTCAGAACACAACATACAATTAGGAAGATACAAGAAGAAATAGACACTACTAATACCTGGCTAATGTGCTTGCCTGTGTTTGTGTAGCCTATGCTAAGTGCAGTGTATATCGTACACATAGACTACTAATGCTCTTACCAAGGGGATAGGGATTCTTTATAATACTCATTTTCTCCCCAATTTCGATCTTGTCTCATTGCTGCAACTCCCCAACGGGCTTGGAAGGCAAAGGTCGAGTCATGCGTCCTCTGAAACATGACTCGCCAAACCTCGCTTAACCTGGAAGCCAGCCCCACCAATGTGTCAGAGGAAACACGTTCAACTGATGACCAAGGTCAGCCTGCAGGCACCCGGCCCGCCACAAGGAGTCGCTAGAGCACGATCAGCCAGGTAAAGCCCCACCGGCCAAACCCTCCCCTATCCTGGACGAAGCTGGGCCAATTGTACGGGCTCCCGGTCAGTGCCTTAGACTGCCGCGACACTCGGGAGGCCCTCTTTATTATACTCCTATTAGTGTTTAGTATCATGGTGTACCCCATCATTGACCCCCACTCACAGGGGAGAACCAGAGGACTGAGGATTGTCACCGTCTGTCACTCTATGTGAAGATAGGGTATGTGTGGGTGTGTAGACTAAACAACAAATTCATAGATACTCATACACGTTCTTGGGACTGTTGCGGTCGCACAAATTGAAATGGGACACGTAGATTCCAGGAAAACATTTGAAGAGAAAATAGCCAGCAGCATACCACCCTGCATACCACTGCTGGCTTGCTTCTGAAACTAAGCAGGGTTGGTCCTGGTCAGTCCCTGGATGGCAGACCAGATGCTGCTGGAAGTGGTGTTGGAGGGTGGGTAGGAGGCACTCTTTCCTCTGGTCTAAAAAAAATATCCCAATTCCCCAGGACACTGCCCTGTGTAGGATGCTGTCTTTCGGGTGGGAAGTTAAATGGGTGTCCTGACTCTCTGCGGTCATTAAAGATCCCATGGCACGTATTGTAAGAGTAGGGGTGTTAACCCCGGTGTCCTGGCTAAATTCCCAATCTGGCCATCAAACCATCACAGTCACCTAATAATCCCCAGTTTACAATTGGCTCATTCATCCCCCTCCTCTCCCCTGTAACTATTCCCCAGGTCGTTGCTGCAAATGAGAATGTGTTCTCAGTCAACTTACCTGGTAAAATAACAGATACATTTAAAAAAAAAAAAATGAATTGGGACTGTAAAACTGAGTTTGTATTTACCCGAAGGCAAGCACACTTATCAGGAGTTGTCTGTACTGCACAATCAAGCTAACTCATTCAGCTGGATCACTAATCAGATAGTAGTTCATCTGATTCTTTTCCAGATAAAGAAGGAACTGTTCCCTGAAACCTATCAGGATAATAAAACGTGAGTTGGAAAGCTGACTAATTCGGAGAAAACATCCCGTTGGGATTTAAACAGATGAGGACGTAATTGCACGCTGAGCCAACCGTGTCTAACACGTAGCCACTTTTCTCTTCTCTTCCTTTTCCTCCCTCTATTCATCCCCCCTCTCTCTTTTCCCTTTCCCCTCGGGGTCAGGGAATCAGGCCAGGAGCCGACAGACGCACCAATTAAAGCGAGAGCTTGTCTGGAAGCCAACAAACAGGTTTTTACTGACGTCCAATTTAAATCTCAATAATTCTCCATCACATCTCATAGGGTTAGATCCTTCAGAGCCCTGCAATCTTCTGAACAGGGAGAGTAAGAAAGGAGGAGGAGGGTGTGACACTTCAGTCTGCCTTGTGCACAAAGAACAGATGGAGAGAGAGAGAAAGAAGGGAACGGTTTGGAAGAACAATGGGGTTGATGAATGCCAAAATCAAGACATATGAAGTGGAGGAGAGAGGGAAGGAGACAGAGGATATGAAAGTGATTAGGAGGAGAGAGTGAGGGAAGGGAGAGACAGGAAAGAGAACACAGTATGAACCGATTCATGACTGGCCAAACTCACATCCAGCATTAAGATATGGTTTATCTCTAAAAGGGAGGAGAAAGAGAGGGCAGGGAAAAAAGGAGAGAGGGCAGGGAAAAAAGGAGAGAGGGCAATCTCTGTGTCCCATCTCAGTGAAAACCACTGCCACACATTCAGAGGGAATATCAGATACCTCAACATGGCCCGGGTCCATCTAACCTAGTTTAGGCTAGCCACTCATCTACAGGGAATTAGCCTAGTTACATTTAAATACACTACTTGATATGGGTCTGGTATCATCAGAGGCGTCATGAACAAGATATCGAATTTGGTCATTTGTGCCTGAGAAAAAAAGTAGGTGCAGTGTGCCTACCCGGCGTCATTACATGGCAACAGTACATGTGGTTATGCTATATGTTCAGTTCAGTTACAGTTGGCATCAGGAAAGTTAGTCGTACAACTGAATGCATTCAACTGCAATGTGTCTTCTGCATTTAACCCAACCCCTCTGAATCAGAGAGGTGCGGAGGGCTGCCTTAATTGACATCTACGGCACACGGGGAACAGTGGGTTAACTGCCTTGCTCTGGAGCACAACGACAGAATTTGACCTTGACAGCTCTGGGATTCGATCCAGCAACCCTTTGATTACTGGACCAACGCTCCAACCCGCCAGGCTACCTACAACTAACACACATCACATGTAAACATACCTAGCTAATGCACTTGACTTTGTTTCTGTGTACACACTAGACTACTAACACTCTTTCTCAGGGGACAGGGATTCTTTATAATACTCTTATTAGTGTTTAGTGTCATGGTGACCCCCACAGGGCACAGAGAGAGACATGATTGGACTGAGGATTGTCACCGACTGTCTGTCTGTCTCTGTGAGGTTAGGCTGAGTGTGTGTGATGGTGATGTGTGTGTACGTAAATTATGCAAATGCATGAGTGCATTTGTGTGTGTGGGGGTGGTTGAAAATACGTGGAATCATGTATGATTTAATGTGTGTGTCTGTCAGAGTGTGTGATTGAATTACTGTGTGTGTATATATCCTAGCTGCAGCATGGCAGCGTGGCCTGTGGATGGATTCTGGCTGGCTGGCACTTTGCCACTTCCCTCTAATCAGGCTTCTGGGAAAGCCGTTTCCAGGCGCCGACTAGGGCATTCTAGGAAGCGGTCGCTAGGTAATCCCGCTGAAATTCCTCCCATGATTTCTGGCCTCCTTCAGCACCGTAAGGAGACACCCTCTCCTGGCCAGGGTTAATCAACAAGACAGCGGTGTGTGTATGTGTGCATGTATGAGAGGTAGAGTAGCTGTGTTTCAGTCTGTACTGTTAACTGTGTTTTTTACTAGCGCTTTATTTATTTATTTGATTTATTTCACCAGGAAGGGCTCATTGAGATTTGAAATCTCTTTTTCAGGAACATCCTGGTCAAGATAGGCAGCACCAAGTCATGACACAATTACAGACAGACAACATGAAAAACTACCAGTAATCTAGTAAAAACCATAGAATTCACAAGAGTATAGCAAAATCATAAAACAGCCAATTAAAAACATTGACAGGTCAGGGAATCAGCCTCAAAATCCTTCATCAGTGATTTAAAAACACAAATCGGGAGAAGTTCTTCCAGTTTAAAAGTATTTTGTAAGGTGTTACAAGACGACGGAGCAGAGTACAAAAAAAACCTTTTGCCAAATTCAGTTTGGACATTTGGAACAGTCAGCAGGATAAAGTCCAGCGAACAAAGAGAGTACCCACCACATTTCTGAACAATAAAAATGCCCAAATAAAATGGCTTTGTAAATAAAAGTATACCAGTGACTGAGCCTACGAGTGACTAGAGAAGGCCAGCCAACCCTGGTATACAAAGTACAGTGGTGCGTAAGAGTTTAAAATAAATCTCAAAGTGTCATGGGAAAGGGTGTCAATTGATCTCAAACACTGAGCGGAAGCATTCATATATAAAATATCCCCACAGTCTAGTAAAGGCATAAATGTAGCTGATCTAGCCTCCTTCTGGCTTCAAAAGAAAAACAGGCCTTATTCCTATTATAAAATCCCAGTTTCAGCTTTTTAATGTGAATGTGAATGTGTGTATGTATGCATGTATATGTGAGGGGGTGAGTGTTTAAGAGACACTGTAGTATTGGTTCAGCACAGAGTTTTACTGGGAAGGCAGATGCACTTCTGGGAAGCTGGGTTCGCGGTGGCATGGGACCAGAAAACAAGCATTGAAGACAAAACACAAATAAATGTACATCTATTCTGCTGCTTCTCTTCGAGATCTAGAGTCCGCGCTGAAAACGGGTTTCTCCTCGTCCATCTTGTATTTTGTAAATCCGTGAGGAAACATGACTGAAATTATTGCATTATTTGTTTATGTAAACAGCCACAACAAAGCAAATATTCATCTCCGTTTTTGGGCATATGCTCGGTCATGTGGCCCGAGGTATTGTACAGACTGTGAGTGTGCTCACTGCTCGTTAAACACATGAGGAGATCTGAAGAGGTGTTGCGTAACATTTCTCCGCACCCCTCCCCCTCTTCTTACTCTCCCTCTTTTTCCTTGTACTTCCTGCATTGGGAGCTTTTAAATATAGCCTCCAGCTTTGAACAGATTAGAATGAATATCCGCTCAAACAAAAACAGTCCCATATATGTGTGTTTGGTTATTGTATGACTGCTTCTAAACCGTCCTGAACTGTATACACACCGTATACGACGCAAAGTTCATTGAAGTCTAGACTTCATTCAGGCCTTATGTGTGGAGTAGAAGGGGTGGGGAGGTGCATAAATCATGAAGAAAATCTCCAACAGGTCTGATGTATAGAAAATAACACGGTGTCAGTGGACGACTATGATTTAGACGGTGATTTAGAACAGAGTGCACACCAGCGGGAGCCGCAGTCGTAGACTGATATACAGCCGTGCCACTGAGGGAGGGACGGGTAGTGGAGGGAGTGGATGAGTTCTTCAGAGATGGGAGATATGGTCCAGGAAAGAATGCTGGGCTCACACAAACACACGGCCACGTGGTGGGGTGACTAGAGCTAGGTATTCAGAAGTAGAGGAATGAGTTGTGGGGTGAGGCACACCCTTAAAACCACACACCAAACCAACACTCCGATCAGACAGTCTCACCCAGAACTGACACACACACACACACACACACACACACACACACACACACACACACACACACACACACACACACACACACACACACACACACACACACACACACACACACACACACCTTAACCCAGAACAGAGACGCACACACACATAGCTGAGTGTGTGTATTGTGTGTGAATGAAGCTTACGAACCTACGTCTCTTCACGAGGTACTGTATTTGTTATTTGTCCAGTTGCTGAATTGCACCTTGCAGTGTAAAGCAAACATAAGTGTGAACAGGTGCTTTGAGAAGAGCAACGTTTGTGTCCATGTGAGAGTGGCACAAATGTTGAAACTTCACTCTGGACATTTGCCATGCTCTACAATTTGAGCCGGTTTAGCTATCTTGTTTGTTTTTGAGCCGGGTCTGGTTACACAGATACTCTCACTTTTCCTCTCTCTCTTGGTTCGGGTCTTATTTCCTGTTATTCTAGAGCTGTGCTCCCTGTTGGTTTCTCTCTAATTACAGGGTGGAGAGAACTAAAGTTTCTCTCCTCAGCTTCGTAAGTGTGGCCTCTGTGTGTGTGGGTAGTTGACACAACTGATCCAGAGAACGTGGATGTGTTTCAGTGTGTGTGTGTGTGTGTGTGTGTGTGTGTGTGTGTGTCCACATGATTTCCCTCTCTGTGAAAGGACCTTTGATATCTGTTGAAGCTTGTGTCCTCAAATGAACTCACACGAAATCCCTGTCAATAAACACATCAAGGCCCAAGTCCTAACTTGAGATTAGGGACCGTTTGAAATATCCTGGGGTGGGGGGGCTGGTTCAAAATAGGAGACGGTTCTCTAACTTTTTGGGACTTTTGGGAGGGTAGTGCACTTTTCCCCTGATTTACATTCACCATTTTTCAGGTTTTGTTATTTCATGTCTTCCATAGAGAAACATTTCCTCATTTGCTTGCATGCACCTCCCCTATCAAGGTGTTTTGGTACTTCCCTTATGCACTACGCTTTTCCGTGCGCTTAATATACGACAGGTCAATATGGTCTACCAGTCAACTATCTATCCTGCCCTCTATCCATATTGACAATAGTGGTAGGTGGATCGTTTGTCCAGATCTGCATTAGGTTAACTAGCAATCATATCACACATACAGTGCATTCGGAAAGTAATTCAGACCCCTTGACCTTTTCCATCTTGTTATGTTACAGCCTTATTCTAAAATGTATTAAATTGCTTTTTTTCCCTCATCAATCTAAACACAATTCTCCCATTCTTCTCTGCAGATCCTCTCAAGCTCTGTTAGGTTGGATGGGGAGCGTTGCTGCACAGCTATTTTCAGATCTCTGCAGAGATGTTTGATCGGGTTCAATTTCAGGCTCTGGCTGGGCCACTCAAGGATATTCAGAGTCCCGAAGCCACTCCTGCCTTGTCTTGGCTGTGTGGTTAGGGTTGTTGTCCTGTTGGAAGGTGAACCTTGGCCCCAGTCTGAGGTCCTGAGCACCCTGGAGCAGGTTTTCCTCAAGAATCTCTCTGTTCTTTGCTCCGTTCATCTTTCCTCGATCCGGACTAGTCTCCCAGTTCCTGCAGCTGAAAAACATCCCCACAGCATAGAGGTCGACCGATTATGATTTTTCAACGCCGATACCGATTATTGGAGGACCAAAAAAGCCGATACCGTTTTTTTTTTTTTTGGGGGGGCCGATTTAATTTAACTTGTAATAATGACAATCACAACAATACTGAATGAACACTTATTTTAACTTAATATAATACATCAATAAAATCAATTTAGCCTCAAGTTGGTTTAAATAATGCAAAAGTGTTGGAGAAGAAAGTTGGAGAAGAAAGTAAAGTGCAATATGTGCTATGTAAGAAAGCTAACGTTTCAGTTCCTTGCTCAGAACATGAGAACATATGAAAGCTGGTGGTTCCTTTTAACATGAGACTTCAATATTCCCAGGTAAGAAGTTTTAGGTTGTAGTTATTATAGGAATTATAGGACTATTTCCCTCTATACCATTTTTATTTCATTAACCTTTGACTATTGGATGTTCTTATAGGCACTTTAGTACTGCCAGTGTAACAGTATATCTTCCGTCCCTCTCCTCGCTCCTCCCTGGGCTCGAACCAGCAACACAACGACAACAGCCACCATCAAAGCAGCGTTACCCATGCAGAGCAAGGGGAACAACTACTAGAAGGCTCAGCACGAGTGATGTTTGAAACGCTATTAGTGCGCGCTAACTAGCTAACCATTTCACTTCAGTTACACCAGCCTCATCTCGGGAGTTGATAGGCTTGAAGTCATAAACAGCGCAATGTTTGACGCACAACGAAGACCTGCTGGCAATGGCAAAATGCACAAAAGTGCCGTTTGAATTCATGTTAAATCGGCCATTCCGATTAATCGGTCAACCTCTACCACAGCATGATGCTGCCACCACGATGCTTCACCATAGGGATGGTGCCAAGTGTCCTCCAGATGTGATGCTTGGCATTTAGGCCAAAGAGTTCAATCTTAGTTTCAGCAGACCAGACAATCTTGTTTCTCATGGTTTGAGAGTCTTTAGGTGCCTTTTGGCAAACTCCAAGCGGGCTGTCGTGCTTTTTACTGAGGAGTGGCTTCTTGTCTGGTCACTCTACCATCTACCTGATTAGTGGAGTGCTGCAGAGATGGTTGTGCTTCTGGAAGGTTCTCCCATCTCCACAGAGTAACTCTAGAACTCTGTCAGAGTGACCATCAGGTTCTTGGTCACCTCTCTGACCAAGACCCTTCTCAACTGATTGCTCAGTTTGGCCGGGAGGCCAGCTCTAGGAAGAGTCTTGGTGGTTCCAAACTTCTTCCATTTAAGAATGATGGAGGCTACTGTGTTCTTGGGAACATTCAATGCTGCAGACATATTTGGTACTCTTTCCCAGATATGTGCCTCAACCCAATCCTGTCTCGGAGCTCTACGGACAATTCCTTCAACCTCATGGCTTTGTTTGTGCTCTGACAGGAACTGTGACACCTTATATAGAGAGGTGTGTGCGTCTTTCCAAATCATGTCAAATCAATTGAATTTACATCATGATTTACAACATCGCAAGGATGATGAACGGAAACAGAACGCAGAACGCTGAGCTACATTAACTCTCATAGCAAAGGGTCTGAATACATATGTAAATAAGGTATTTGTTTATCATTTTTTAAATACATTTTGCAAACAAATAAAATACAAAACCTGTTTTCGCTTTGTCATTATTGGGTAATGTGTTTAGATTGCTGAGGGTTATTATTATTTTGATCCATTTTAGAATAAGGCTGTAATGTAACAATACTTTCTGAAGGCTCTGTAAAATCATTCAAATCTGAACCAATTTTCTATATAAATACACAAGATAGAAGAATAGCTGATAGGCAGTGGAGGCCAGGTGCTTCATTGCGCATGAAAGAACAGGGAAGATACGCAGCTTAAAACGCTTCCTTATTGATCTCGTTTAGGGACCATGACATGATCCTACCTAGACTACCCTACATCAATCCAATGAATAAATTGTATTACTGTTTTCAAGTGCGTACAGTTGAGTAAAGTTCTACTCTAGGCTGTAAACTGCAGTGAAAATGACATTTGTCATACGGTTCTCTCCGCTACCATATGGCAAGCTGTAGCGATGCACCAAGTCTGAAACCAACACGGCCCAGGCCTGAACAGCTTTTACCCCCAAGATTGCTAAATATACCGAACAAAAATATAAACACAACATGTCAAGTTTTGGTCCCATTTTTCATGAGCTGAAATAAACAATCCAATAAATGTTCCATACGGAAAAAAAGCTTATTTCTCTCAAATGTTGTGAACTAATTTGTTTACATCCCTGTTAGTGAGCATTTTATAATTTATCAAGATAATCCATCCACCTGACAGGTTTAGCATATCAAGAAGTTGATTAAACAGCAATGCCACAGATGTCTCAAGTTTAAGGGTGTGTGCAATTGGCCTGCTGACTGCAGGAATATCCACCAAAGCTGTTACCAGAGAATTGAATATTAATTTCTCTACCATAAACTGCCTCCAGCGTCGTTTTAGAGAATTTGGCAATACGTCCAACCGTCGTCACAACTACCAACCACATGTATCCACGACTGCGGGATCATCAGGATGGGAGCTGAGGAGTATTTCTGTCTGCAATAAAGCCCGTTTGAGGAGAAAAACTCATTCTGATTGGCTGGGCCTGGCTCCCCAGTGGGTTGGCCTGGCTCCCATGTGGGTTGGCCTGGCTCCCATGTGGGTGGGCCTATGCACTCCCAGGCCACCCCCTTGGCTACGCCCCTGCCCAGTCATGGGAAATCCATTGATTAGGACTTAATTTATAATTGACTGACTTCCTTACATGAACTGTAACTCAGCAAAATCTTTTAAATTGTTGCGTTTATTTTTGTTCAGTATAGTTAGTTAAATAGTTCATCAAATAGCTATCTAGACTATCTGCATTGACCCCTTTTACACAAACTTTGACTCATCACATATGCTGCTGCTACTGTTCAGTATTGGTCACTTTATTCCTAGGTATGTGTGCACATCTACCTCAATCACCTCGTACCCCTGCACATCAATTTGCTACTGGTACCCGTGTGACTCGGTAGAGTATGGCGTTTGCAACGCGAGAGTAATGGGTTCAAATCCCACGGGGGACCAGTATGGGGGGAGAAATAGGGATCAACTCACTACTAAGTTGTTGTAAGTTGTTCTGGATAAGTGTGTCTGCTAAATGACTAAAATGTAAGCCTTTTATATAGCCAAGTTATCGTCACTCATTGTGTATCTTTTCTAATTAAGGGTTTTACTTTAATATTATTTCTCCATTTCCATTTCCCCTGCATTGTTGGAAGTAACATTTCATTTTTAGTCCTGTTGTTTACAGAGCATGCAACAAATAAAATGTGATTTGATTGATTTTAATTATGGTGCAAAAGCCCTTTCATTCCATTTTGATCAGTTGTGGATTTACTCTCAACATACACTGCTCAAAAAAATAAAGGGAACACTTAAACAACACAATGTAACTCCAAGTCAATCACACTTCTGTGAAATCAAACTGTCCACTTAGGAAGCAACACTGATTGACAATAAATTTCACATGCTGTTGTGCAAATGGAATAGACAACAGGTGGAAATTATAGGCAATTAGCAAGACACCCCCAATAAAGGAGTGGTTCTGCAGGTGGTGACCACAGACCACTTCTCAGTTCCTATGCTTCCTGGCTGATGTTTTGGTCACTTTTGAATGCTGGCGGTGCTTTCACTCTAGTGGTAGCATGAGACGGAGTCTACAACCCACACAAGTGGCTCAGGTAGTGCAGCTTATCCAGGATTACACATCAATGCGAGCTGTGGCAAGAAGGTTTGCTGTGTCTGTCAGCGTAGTGTCCAGAGCATGGAGGCGCTACCAGGAGACAGGCCAGTACATCAGGAGACGTGGAGGAGGCCGTAGGAGGGCAACAACCCAGCAGCGGGACTGCTAGCTCCATCTTTGTGCAAGGAGGAGCAGGAGGAGCACTGTCAGAGCCCTGCAAAATGACCTCCAGCAGGCCACAAATGTGCATGTGTCTGCTCAAATGGTCAGAAACAGACTCCATGAGGGTGGTATGAGGGCCCGAAATCCACAGGTGGGGGTTGTGCTTACAGCCCAACACCGTGCAGGACGTTTGGCATTTGCCAGAGAACACCAAGATTGGCAAATTCGCTACTGGCGCCCTGTGCTCTTCACAGATGAAAGCTGAGCACATGTGATAGACGTGACAGAATCTGGAGATGCCGTGGAGAACGTTCTGCTGCCTGCAACATCCTCCAGCATGACCGGTTTGACGGTCAGTCATGGTGTGGGGTGGCAAGAGGAAGGCATTGATGCTATGGACTGGCCCGCCCGTTCCCCAGACCTGAATCCAATTGAGCACATCTGGGACATCATGTCTCGCTCCATCCACCAACGCCACGTTGCACCACAGACTGTCCAGGAGTTGGCAGATGCTTTAGTCCAGGTCTGGGAGGGGATCCCTCAGGAGACCATCCCCCACCTCATCAGGAGCATGCCCAGGCGTTGTAGGGAGGTCATACAGGCACGTGGAGGCCACACACATTACTGAGCCTCATTTTGACTTGTTTTAAGGACATTACATCAAAGTTGGATCAGCCTGTAGTGTGGTTTTCCCCTTTATTTTGAGTGTGACTCCAAATCCAGACCTCCATGGGTTGATCAATTTGATTTCCATTGATAATTTTTGTGTGATTTTGTTGTCAGCACATTCAACTATGCAAAGAAAAAAGTATTTAATAAGAATATTTCATTCATTCAGATCTAGGATGTGTTATTTTAGTGTTCCCTTTATTTTTTTGAGCAGTGTATTAAGGCACAGTAGTATTTCTGCTTCTGATAATGATGTGTTGTCTGCTGCCGATCATCATTCTCCCAAGTCGTCCTAGCATAGGCCTATGTGCGTGGCCCAACGCACCCAGCAGGCCCAGCTTTCAGGAAAACTTAACACACGTTCTGCCTCCTTTCCGATCAGAGCGGCTATTCCTCAACCTAACGTTCAATATAGCCTAACTATCCTCAGCAAAAAAAGAAATGTCCTGTCACTGTCAACTGCGTTTATTTTCAGCAAACTTAATATGTGTAAATATTTGTATGAACATAAGATTCAACAACTTAGATATAAACTGAACAAGTTCCACAGACATGTGACTAACAGAAATGGTGTCCCTGAACAAAGGGGGGGTCCAAATCAAAAGTAACAGTGTGGCCACCAGCTGCATTAGTTACTGCAGTGCATCTCCTCCTCATGGACTGCACCAGATTTGCCAGTTCATGCTGTGAGATGTTACCCCACTCTTCCACCAAGGCACGTGCAAGTTCCCGGACATTTCTGGGGGGGGAAATAGCCCTAGCCCTCACCCTCCGATCCAACAGGTCCCAGACGTGCTCAATGGGATTGAGATCCGGGATCTTTGCTGGCCACGACAGAACACTGAAATTCCTGTCTTGCATTCCTGCTGGAGGGTCATGTCAGGATGAGCCTGCAGTTAGGGTACCACATGAGGGAGGAGGATGTCTTCCCTGTAACGCACAGCAATGAGTTTGCCTGCAATGACAACAAGCTCAGTCCGATGATGCTGTGACACACCACCCCAGACCATGACGGACCCTTCACCTCCAAATCGGTCCCGCTCCAGAGAACAGGCCTCGGTGTAACGCTCATTCCTTCGACGATAAGCGTGACTCGTCAGAGAGGAGCACTTTTTGCCAGTCCTGTCTGGTCCAGGGACGGTGGGTTTGTGCCCATAGGCGACGTTGTTGCCGGTGATGTCTGGTGAGGACCTGCCTTACAACAGGCCTACAAGCCATCAGTCCAGCCTGTCTCAGCCTATTGTGGACAGTCTGAGCACTGATGGAGGGATTGAGCGTTCCTGGTGTAACTCGGGCAGTTGATGTTGCCATCCTGTACCTGTCCCGCAGGTGTGATGTTCGGATGTACCGATCCTGTGTTGTTACACGTGGTCTGGCACTGCGAGGATGATCAGCTCTCTGTCCCGTCTCCCTGTAGCATTGTCTTAGGCGTCTCACAGTACGAACTGCAATTTATTGCCCTGGCCACATCTGCAGTCATCATGCCTCCTTGCAGCATGCCTAAGGCACGTTCACGCAGATGAGCAGGGACCCTGGGCATCTTTCTTTTGGTGTTTTTCAGAGTCAGTAGAAAGGCCTCTTTAGTATCCTACGTTTTCATAACTGTGATGTTAATTGCCTACCGTTTGTAAGCTGTTAGTGTCTTAACGACTGTTCCACAGGTGCATGTTCATTAATTGTTTAGGGTTCATTGAACAAGCATGGGAAACAGTGTTTAAACCCTTCACAATGAAGATCTTTGAAGTTATTTGGATTTTTACAAATTATCTTTGAAAGACAGGGTCCTGAAAAAAGGACGTTTCTTTTTTTGCTGTGTTATTTAACTTTGAAAATGTATCACTTTTTTGTGGCATAAACACAACTAGGAAAAATATTTGAATCTGATTAGGCTACTTCAAAAGTCTCATGGAGCCTACCTGCTCACGTTCATCCACTCCCCTCAAAATGAACTCCAGCATCCAAACTGCACAAAGGTCATTCGATTAATCTGTTACAAAACACCAAACAGTTTAATGACATTCAGAGACTGTCAAACCAAGCCTTCAATCCTGAGTTGGGTTACATTTTCTGTTTGTCGAGATTGTCAATCCCACAATCGAATATGTCATACTTGATTGTGATGTTGAAAACGCAAACCATAATGAGCGTTCAAAGTCGGTAATCGGTATGCAGTTATGCGTTGCTTATTGGTTGTGTGGTGCATTGGCACAGAAACCTGTTGGTGGAAATGTTGTTGTATTCATTATATAAATATAGCTGATCGTTGTCTGCAGCTGGCTCTGATCGTAATGTAATGATACAGGCAGGAAGAGTGAGCTTGTCCGTGGTGATCGGCGATCCCTCAATCTTCTGTCCTGTTAGCCGTGTGGCATCAACTGTCTCATCAACAAAAAAAACATGCTAAAATGTTAGTCAATATTTACAATTATAAACTCAGGGTTGCTACAATTCGTATTTATGGTGGTATTATGTTAGAGTCAATTTTATGAAGGGGGGGGTGAGCAATTTCTTTTTACAGTACCTTTCACATACTGTATGGGCCACAACCCTCTTCACAAAGTCACTAAAGACTAAATTGTAGTAACCTGCTTGTGCTGTGTTGTGACAACAGCAGCCAAAACGTCTTCCATTATTCAACACTCCCATCTAACAACTCCCCCACAGAGTTACCCAACATCCCTCCTCCTGTTCCGTCTGCACTGACACAAATGTAAGGCAAAATGCTTGGCTGGTGTGATGTCAGCGTGCAGCGTTCCTAAGAGCATCCGGGAATGTAGTAAACACAGTTGATCCCTGGCCTAGAATGCCCTTAGGTCAAAGGTCACCGTGGCTTTGTCTCAACTATCCAACCAGGAGGTGGATTTACGCTCAGGCCATGTGGTTCATGGCCTGCGATCCTCTCAGTGGTCGTGATGTGTCAGCGGACAGAGGCTATGTGGGGTTTCTGACCTTCGCCTCCACAGCCACTACTCACCAACCAGACCAGCAGATAGCGGAGACTGTGAAAAAGATGGGGGTTGGATATAGATATCTCAAGAAGACTGCCACACAACTGGGTCGTAGTCATTAGGCCACAGCCAAAAACAAGTGTTTATTATTGGACAAGTTCAGGGGAGGTAGTCCCTCCCACTTTCAGTCTTGTCTTCCGTCTGGTGCCTAATAAATACAAATGCAGAGGTAGGTAGTCTTTCCTCTCCCCCTCTAGCCTTGCTCAGTGACTAGTGTTTTGTAAAAAAAAAAAAAAAACAGAGTTCATCAAGTTTGATTGATTTGACTGCTGCCTACCTGTGCTAGCCTAGTTTCCCTGGCTGTGTGTTAGAGCCAGGGAAACTAGGCTAGCACAAAAACAGATGTGAAAACTCCATGCAGCAAGGTGTGTAAGTGTACGTATGCGAGTCCCCTAGTCCAAGACGGCACTTGAGTTGTACTTCAAAGCTGTCCCAGGAACACTGTGGCTTTTCATTCACAAAAATCGTCAAATGTAACCGACATTCATGTGTGTATCTGACTGTGCTATGAAATACCTTAAGCCCATCATAAATGACCCTATTAAGAATTATACTAGCATTGGCCGAGGCGCAGACAGAACTCACACGTCGTGTAAGTCAGAGAAGAGCGAGTGCTTTAAAATGTCCTCACATTTACTTAAGAGTAGTTAAGAGAATTTGTTTGGCCTTGAACAGCAAGGCACATGCAGATGAAGCAGAGTATGGTCTTTGTTTTTACAACTAAACATTTGCAAATGAAACATCTTGTGAAATGGCCCTACATTAAGAAATGTCAACATGACATCAAGACCAATAAAGCACTACATAAAAAAGGAGGCATTCACCAATTTTGTTTTACAATCATGCTATGCCATTTGAAGAGGAAAACAAATCCCATTCCAGTTCCATCTTTTTTTTTAAAGTTGGACAAATATAGGAATCCTTTTTCAAGGCAAATCATACGCAAAAAGTACAAGGATATAGTTCATGTACAAACTCCTCGAATTCCAGCTCCACTTAAAAAAAAAAAAAACAGGTGGAAAAATCCTGGAGAGTGCTTGTTGGGCATGTAGCCTTGACCTTGTTGAGGCATTTCCAGTTCTATAAACACTGACTGCAGCGGTAGCTGTTGTTGCGGCCCAAAAATGTCCCCGAGTCATTGTGACGTAATGTTACAACAATATGTTGTGAAAATAAGACTAGACGTTATACAATTCCATGGCCATTTCAAACGGACGTGAAGGAAGAAAAATAAGAAAAATCAGTGGATTTGTTTTCCACAGAGTGGATGTCGCAACGCCATCGTGTTTGTTTACTTTTCAGGGTCTGAGTGACTGAGAAAAGGCGTGTCTGTAGGAGTCTGTGTGTTTGTGTGCAGGCCTGCATGGTTTCAAAATCGGCTTATTCTAATCTTACAATAACAAATCAGTGTCCTCTGTCCTTGTACCTCCAGTCTGGCGTCAATCACGATCAGGAGATACTGAACGTTACGGATTATTCTCGTATCAAGTCTAGTGACGAATCAAACAGTACACAAAAGAGTTTCCCCAAAATAAAAACACTGGAAATCATGTGTATTACAGAAAAGGGGAAAACATAATTACGCTAAACATTGTGTTAATTATTCTAAACTGAAACTGTCCCTATGACAACACGCACACGCAGGGCCAGGCCAATGACACATCTCGCTCAGGGTTTCTGTTAGCCGATAATAGCTGGCTTTTGGCCTATACATTTGTTGTTGAAAAGCTGAAATAAAATATCCCTGGTCAATTGTCCTGGAAAATAAGAACATTTCATATAATCCTTTTTAGCCTCTTCATTGATGGAAATACCAGTTGATGGAAATACCAGTTGACTGGTCATATTTATCGTTCTCTAGGTTATTTTGCATAATTTAGTGGAATTAAGTTGGCAAACTGTGTAGGCTACAGTATATTTGTTATGCATCTTGTTTATCACACCCGTACAGCATATAGATAGGGCCTTTGAGCTGCTGCCGCGTCTCACACACACACACACACACCACTTGGCAATGAGCTGGAGGCACTATGCATTTCCTTTTAATACATATGAGGCATGTCTTACCTTTCTTAAAAGTAGCCTATTAGATCTCTTTCTACATTTCTAATGGACATTTTCATCTCGGTCGTATGAAACCTCTCAAGTGTGTGGTGCCCTTTTGACAACGGTGTTTTCCCGCTAATTGCATTATGGAAGGAACGTTCATGAGTAGCCTACTGCCTTGTGCGCATTGCTGAGCTTATAATGTGAAGAAATAATAGTTCCCCAGCGTTATAAGCTAAACGTTCTGTTCTGTTGCGTCACTCTCACTGCTTTTAACGTTGTTTTGTTTCATGTAGCCTAAGCCTACTGGTTGTACGATTTTGGGCTCCATCTCACAACTGTCCCAGATTCGGATTGTAATAGACTATTTCTCAACAAGCTGACCAATATAATAGGTTAACTATTCTAGTATGGGGGATAGTAGATTGACAGGCTAGTGATGTTGCTGTTAGTCGTCTTGTTGGTTGAGGAAAAGCAAATGTGGACACTTATTATATCTTCATTGTTGTATCCTCGACTTGCATGTTCTGTTAATATCAATTACCATAATGTAAATGTGATTTGTGTCATTCTGAGCACTGTGGGTGGACACCCTAATCAGGTTATGCATCCAATGCATATGGGTCTGGCAGATCTCAAATGTCTGGTAAAAGAAAAGTTTCCGGTCACATGTCCAGCACCATATTTTCCTATCAGAAACCCTGGTCTGGCTGAGCTAATGGCTGTCATCCAATTAGGATTTCATCCATGATCCAGTGTGTCCTCTCCCCTCACTGGAACACCTCGTCCAGGGTAGAGGGGTGGATGTCAGTGGACTGCAGGCTCTGGAGAAGCCTGTGGACTGTAGCGTTCCTCCCCTTGCTCTGCCTCCACTGGATCAGCCCTGCTAGCACCTGCCCGTGCAAGCTCAGAGGGTGGTCGGCACGGCAACGGTACAGCGCCCCCGTGGAGAGGCCCAAGTCGAGGAGAATCGACTCCCACTTCGAACCGATACGGGATGCCAGCCAGGACAACCGTCTGTCGGACGGGACTGCTTGGAGCGTCACCTCTGGAATGTTCCACTCATCTTTGGAAGGGAAAGAGGGAAACAGAGAAAAGAGATGGGAAGAAGAGCGAGGTGGAGGGAGAGATGGGTGGAGGGAGAGATGGGTGAAGGGAGAGATGAGTGGAGGGAGAGATGGGTGGAGGGAGAGATGGGTGGAGGGAGAGATGGGTGGAGAGAGAGATTACATTACATTACATTACATTTAAGTCATTTAGCAGACGAGAGAGAGATGGGTGGAGAGAGAGATGGGTGGAGAGAGAGATGGGTGGAGGGAGAGATGGGTGGAGGGAGAGAGAGAGCGACAGTATCAATTTCCATTTAATAAAACCACGTCGCTGACTCATTGTGGCGTAATGTTACAACAATAGGTTGTGAAAATAAGACTAGACTTTATGTAATTCCATATCCATTTATTGGACTTGAAAGGGAAAAAAACAATACTATCAGCTAATTTGTTGACTGATAATGACCTCCATTTAGGAGAGCGGGAACGAGTGTGAGAGATAGGCCTAGAAAACAGAGCGATATAGTGAGATATTGTGGTGTTTTTATATCTGAAACGTGTTGCATAACAGAGGTGGGCAGATCAGGAACACTTAACAGCTGTTCCTGGAAACAACTTTTTATAATAGAGTCACACCAAAACCACATGAAATACCAGGTCATCCTCCTCTGGCTGAGAGGAGGTGGGGAGATGGAGAGCAGGCAGGTTTAAAAATACATGTTTTTTAAAATTTAAATTGTCCTCTAGTTCTGTAGACCTGGGCTATACACTTCTCCCCACATTCATTTCTCTCCCTCTTCTTCCAACATGAATCTTCTTCTCTCCACAATATTCATCTATCCAAAACCAGGTTTCCATCCAACCTTTTCATGCGAGTAAAGTACATGTCGGATAAAAAAAAAAAGAAGCCATGACAGAAAACAGCAAACGCGGGTAAAAACTTTCCAGATGTCGACAAAACAAAATATGCTAGTTGGGATCATCAAAATATGCTAGTTGGGATCATCAAAATATGCTAGTTGGGATCATTTTGTGTCTAAAATGTATTAGGTGAGAAATGGTGGGGGAAATGCCTTTGTACGCAAATATTGATACAATAACCAGTCATATCGAAAGTAAACTTGGGAGTAACGTGGTATGTTCTGTGCTCCTCCCACTACAGCTCAGCCTACAGTTTATTAGGCTACAGACAAAATAATTTACGATGAACTTCCCAGGGTGATGATCTTAATGCTTATTTCCAAGACATATTGAGGGTCTTATTCTGGGGACATGATGATCAATGCTTGACAGCCATTTGACAAATGAAAGTCCATAATAATGTCATCATGTAGGCTGGCCCACCTACACTGTATCTGAGAGCTGTTGACCAGAGCACACTTACCAAGACCACTTGTCACCTTTGCTTCGTGTGCCAATCCCATCAATTGAAAACCCATTTAACTTGTATTTTTTATTTGGCATATGGGAATTTAACCGCAAACGTTTTTTAATACATTTTTTATGTGCACTGTGCTACGTCATCACGCACAACCTTTTATCCGCAACAAGTCAATCTGATGGAAACGAGTCTCTGCTGGGAAAACCTGCATATTGGTTTTTATGCAGATTTTAGAATATCTGCATGAAAATCGGTCGTCAATTGGATGGAAAACTAGCTTGGAAACTACAGTCGAGGATCCAAAACCAATCTCTCCCTCTATGGCTGATGGGAATGGGATATCGTAGATGTGGCTTGAGCGCTGCAGTTGACTCGCTTCAAAATGCAGTCAGTTGTTTGTCACCTATGGATGGTCTTCTTGCCCAGCCGGTAGGGGGCTGAGGGTAACTGTCCTTGGAGAGGGTATCAAAAGGGTGCACACGTGGAGGTGACAGGGTTTGCATGGTAAACAAACATGCTTTGGGGACAGCTGTATATCATGCATTGTATGTATAGAGCAGGTCAAGGTCCAGCCACGTTACGTTCAGCAGGTATGGTGGAACCAAGGACACAGATGGATGTGAGGCTGTTATGAAACGGTATAAGGAGGTGTACGGTCAGTGAGTTTGGGGCAGTACGGTGAGTCAATAGCCCATCAGTTGTCTCTCCTCTGCGCCCTATTCCTCTTTCCCCCGCTCTCCTCCCTGCTTAGGCCTATATCCCCAATTCCCTGCCTTCTTCCCTCCCGCTACACCCACTGTAGTCGCTCTCTCCTTCCCTTCCACAATTCAATCCATCCTCCGTGCCTCCCTCTCGTTTTAGGAATCTTTTGCTCTCCTCCCTCAGTCTACCTCCAGCTCCCTCCACTCAGTGCTGATAGTGCCAGTTGCTCTCTTGACCCCTCAGACAAAAGGGATCACTGTGCAGGGCTGTGTCACTGCACTCCGAGCCCCCATACAAGAGGATTTCATAACCCTGCCCAACTCATCACAGATTACGCGTGTACACACACAGGTAACAGGGATTTTCCAGGTGAATTAAAGAAGTTAGAGAAAGTAAATCAATGTGGTTTAATACAAGTTGCAACAGGGAGACACCTCCAGCACAGAAGCAGAGAAGCAGGACCTTATATTCTAATCTCACAGCACCAATGTTCTGTAAACACCCGCCGAGAGGCTTGTAGGAAGTCACAGCATCAGCTGCTACAGAGTCAGTGTCCCAGAATACAATAACAATCAGCGTCCCCTGTCCTCATACCTCCAGTCTGGCGTCAATCACTATCAGATATGAACAATCCATGACATTCAGTATCAAGTCTAGTGACCATCAACTAGTACACAAATGAGTGTCCCAAATAAAAAAAGCACACTGGAAATCATACATATTACACAAAAGGAAAACGTTAATAAAATTAAACAATGCTTATCTATCTTTAAATGTCCCCAACACACACACACACACACACACACACACGGCCAGGCCCATGACATGTCTGGCGAGCTAATGGCTGTCATTCGATTAATGGACAGTTGAGAACTCACTGGGCCGCGATGAGGGCAACACACAAACTGACCCCCGTCCCCCTATTGAAATGATATGGCCAAGCAGCTGAGGGACAATTAGGATTTCACCCATGATCATCCATGCAGTCATCCACTTTGGGAATCCAACGTGCTGAGAAGAAACGACAGAGTTTGAGCTAATACTCCTAACTCCTATAAACTGGAGGGGGGGGTTCCGGTTCCAAAAGGTCACGGGAGGTCATGTGTCGAGTTCCCAAAAGAGTGGCTGACAGAACTGCCAAACATGACACTGCCAGTTAATGAGAGTAGGTGTTCTAATGCTCCTGCTGGGAGATTACATCTGATAATGTGCGGCTACTTTCTTTTTCAGGGATCTTTCATTGATCGACATTTCTTACTATTGAACAAGAGGCCTCATGGGATAGCTAGCAGCTGACACCCTACGCAAAGCAACTCAAACCTGGGTAACAACGCCCGGGAACACCTTTATCCCAGTGTCACAAGTGAGACAGTAGGACTCTGAAGTCCATCATGTTCCCTAATGCATGCCAAGAACGGGTCGGCCCAACCAAGCCAGGCCTTCATCTGTTCGCTAACAAAGGGGACACACACAGAAACTCAGAGGGAGAGCACATGGGGAGAGACACTGACAGGGCTGTGTGAAAGACGGCTGTTACAACTAAACAAAACCTTTTTTTCCCTGAAAAAACATTTGCTGAAAGGCGAGTATGCTAACAGTTAAGATGCTGGGAGCTTTTGAGAAATAGGCCTGTGTGTGAGTGAGAGAGTGAGTGAGAGAGAGTGTGAGTGAACGAGTGTGAGAGAGAGAGAGAGTGAACGAGTGTGAGAGAGAGTGAAAGAGTGAGTGTGAGAGAGAGTGAAAGAGTGAGTGTGAGAGAGAGTGAAAGAGTGAGTGAAAGAGTGAGTGTGAGAGAGAGTGAGTGTGAAAGAGAGTGAGTGTGAGAGAGAGTGAGCGAGTGAGTGAGCGAGAGAGAGTGTGTGTGAGTGAGTGAGAGAGTAGGTCTAGAGGGAGAGAGCGCAAGAGAGATTGTAACCAAATAAGGAGCTATGGGAGAGAAAAAAACTGACGAAACGGAACACTTTTCTAGGAATCGCCTCTTTATGAGAAGAGCAGGCGGTCCAACCTCACCTTCTCTCACACACTGATGAGGAGGGGGGCAGGGCATGCTGACGTGTAACTGAAATAAACCAGAGTATTTGGAAGTGTATGAGGCCATTGGGACAGTAGTCCCGGTAGGTAAGGGCTGTGTAGCGATGCCTAGTTCGTTCTACATCGTAAAAACCCAACATCACCACTCTGTTTCCCTATTTTCATAACCAACTAACTCAGATCCATTCATCTAAGTTCAAAGAGTTCCATTCATTTTGTTCAATTCCATTTTTAGCTCAGTTATTAGCACCTACACTGCAACGTAATAACGAAGGGATGAACGATGACTAAAAGCACGAACCAAAACCCTGAGTAGGCAAAGAAAACTATCCAAAAAGGTACAGGACTCTCGCCAAACTACCTTGTTCATGGCTACACAGACTGACAGAGACAAAGTGAGTGGGAGTAATGGTGTGTGTGTGTGTGTTTGTGCGCGTGTGTGTGTGTAACCCCTGTGTGGAGGCCTAAAATAATCATGATTTTCTCCTCTAGCTCAGAGGGCTGTTTCCAGGAAAGTTTCCTGTGTCCTCATGTGACTCTGATGCCTTGTCAGGACACAAATGTTTGGTGCTGCCTTTTAAAAATGGTTTTATCTTAGTTAAAATGATTTCATGGCAGCCAGTGCAGCTATGTGTTACCAATTTGGGCACAGTTGGCCATTTAAACTAGTTCTGGCCGGACACGCAGCTTATTAAACTAGTCAGTACAATGTACTGTATGTTTGTAACAGCTGCATTTCAAATGTAGCCTCCACAATAATTCATCATTTATTTTTTTCAATTTAAAGTTAAGTTCTTGTTTTTCAAATCAACCCAGAAAACACATTCCACATTCACAGATGATAGATTCAAATAATAACTTGCAGCAGCACTATCAAGGTTCTTATTAGCTATTTCCAGCCTTAGCTGAGACGATGAGCAAATGATTCGTTTTTACAGCACCTTACAACATGTATCTGCTCATTTCCCTAATCACCCCATTCACTCTGTCCCATTTGAAATATAGTGGCGCAGTGGAGACCAGAGTCTATCAAACCTGGGCTGTCTCTTGCGGAGGTCATAAGTGAGCTTTTCAAGAGGAAGAAAGTCAACAATCTGGTCAATCCACATTTTAAACATAGAAGTATTAGAAGCCCACAATAGAAGAACACATTTCTTAGCTAAGTATGTGATAGTCAAACAAATGTTCTCTGTCAGGATCAAGAACAAAGTCCTGCTGGGCATTAAGATTGATATTACCCCGTGTATCTAACTGTACATCTAGTATTTTCTGTGCAGCAGTATGTATAGATTGCCAAAATCTGGCAATCGCTCTACAGCTTCAAAATACATGCATATAGGTTCCACTTTCAGAGGTACATCTTTTACAGTTAGGAGAAATGTCTGTTTTCATTCTATGGAGTCTCATTGGAGTGTAATACAATTTGTACAAAAATGTGTAATTAGATTTTCATTTTTACATTAGTAGAGGAGTAGTATATATATACCCTGTCGCAAACCTCCGCCCTTACCTCATCACTGATAGTCAGACCAAGGTCCTTTTCCCAGATTATTCTTCAGATTATTCTCAGAAAGAAGTCTATAGATAGGAGATGTAGCCTTTAATGGACTGTGCTGTAGCAAGAAGGGTTTCAACGTCATTCAGCTAAGCTCTAAATCTCCTCTTGGAAGTAAATGAGGAAATGACATATCTAATTTGAAGATATAAAAACATGGATCTTGACACATCGAATTCACTGCAGAGCTCTTGAAAGGATTTCAGTGTAGTGGGTTTCTGATGAAATAGATCTGAAAAGGTCCTGATTACTAGAGGATGAAAAAGATTAAAGTTGGCATTACTCTGGGCTTTTGGCAAGCCTGGGTTGCATACTATAGGCGAGTGAGAAGATATTTGGGAGGAAATGCACAGGTATTTCTCAGTCTCTCCACCCTAGTAGGGTGCTGTAAATCACGAAAGGTTTTGGCTGGGTTGCCCACTTCACTAAAGTTATTAATGAATATAATTGAGTTTAGGGGCAATGAACCACAGGATTGGGCTTCTATCTGAATCCACGTTGAGTCTTGTCTGTTTGTGATCCATGTTAGCATGTTGCAGATTTGGGCAGACCAGTAGTACAATTGAAGGGAGGGAAGGGCAAGACCACCCTTAGATTCAGGTTTCGATAGAGTGGAGAACTTGATCCTAGGATTTTTATTGCCCCATATAAATTTGGTGATGCCTTGGTTAGTTGTTTTGAAAAAGGAAACTGGGAGATAGCATGGGAGCATCTGAAATAAGTAGTTTAATCTAGGGAGGATGTTCATACGGATGACATTAATTCTTCCGACTAAGCAAATTGGGAGGGAGATCCAGGTTTGGAGATCGTTCTTGATTCGATCCAGGAGTGGAAGATAATTTTCCTTGAAAAGGCTATTCAGATCTGGTGTTATGAAGATCCCAAGGTATTGAAACCCCTGTGTCTTCCATTGGAATGGACAGAGTGTCTTCATAGAGCTGGTGAGTGTAAGATTGAGAGGGCAAACAGTGGATTTGTTCAAATGTATCTTATATCCTGAAAACCTGCCATACTGAACTGTCTAAAATGGGAGGGATTTCTCAGGGTTGGATATGTAGAGCGAGACATCATCCGCGTAGAGCGAAATCTTGTGCTGCAGGCCGCCTGCAGAAACACCCATAATACTTGGATTGCTCCTTATCAGCTCTGCCAGAGGCTCCGCCCCAACAAGTAGAGCAGGGGGGACAGCGAGCACCCTTGTTTTGTGCCCCGTCCCAAAGGGAATCTGTCAGAGTTCAGTCTGTTAGTAGTCACCATGGCATGTGGATGAGAGTATAGGGACTTAATCCATTTAATAAAGTTTGGGCCCATATTAAACTTTTCTGAGACTGAAAACAGAAAGCTCCACTCCATCCTGTCAAACGCCTTCTCAGCATCCAGTGAAGCCAGCAGGACAGGGGTCTTCTGTGCGTTTACTTGATCTATAATATCAAAAAAAGACGGCGAATGTTATCAGAAGAGTACCTGTCTCTAATAAATCCAGTTTGGTCCGCTTTTATTATTTTGGGATGAAGTGTTTAGTCTTTTGGCGAGCAATTTGGTAATTATTTTGTAGTCGAAATCCAACAAGCTTATGGGCCGGAAGGACGAGCAGGATAGGGGGTCCTTGTCCTTTTTGAGCAACACTAATGCGAGCTGTGTGCATTGAGTCTGGGAGAACTCAGTTTTTGCAAAAATCCTCCAGCATTGGCATGAAGATAGGGCTGAGCTGGGGCCAAAAAGCTTTGTAGAACTCTCTGGGGAATCCATCTAGGCCTGGGGACTTATTAGGTGGCATGGAGGTAATTGCCTCCAGGATCTCCTCAGGAGTGAAGGGGGAATTGAGATCTTCTTGGTTGGTCTCTGATAATTTAGGTAGTGAGATTCCCTCTAGGAAAGAGTGGAGTTCTGCCTCCGTATGTTTTCTCTCAGAGGTATATAGTTTGCAGTAAAAATCATGAAAAGTTCAATTGATATTTTTTGGGTCATATGTGACCTCGTCCTCTGCTGTTCGGATAGCCATGATAGTACGCTCTGACTGCTCTTTTTTAAATTGGTAAGCAAAGCAATCTACTGGGCCTATTGCTATACTCACTGTATTTCTGTTTAGTAAAGACAACTTTTCTTTTTTATCTCCTGAGTGTAGTCCAAGTTCAGTTTGGCTTTGGCTGCTTTAAGTTGACTCAGGGAGGTGCTGTCTGGTTATGTACTTTTTCACAGCGTTCCAGCTCCCTCTCGAGATCTAGTCTGTGTGCTTCCATAGCTTTTTTCTTAGAGGAAGCACATGCAATTAGATGACCTCAGTGTGGCTATGGCAGCGTCCCACATTGTGGCCGGAGAAACAGGAGAGTCTTTGTTGTCTTGTGTGTAGTTGTCTATCCATGTAGTTACCAATGTATGGAACGCTTCATTTGATATCATGGAGGTGTTGAATTTCCAGCTCCTTGACTTCGGAATGTTTCTGCAGAGGTCAAAGCGGAGGTGGACAAAGGCGTGATCTGAAAGTGCTATGGGTCCGTTTGTACACGTATATGTTTAAGATGGTCACTGTATGGACAACCAATTACTAAGTTATCAAAATAAATCTCCCCTCCGGATCAGGTATGGTTTTGTCAATTATGAATGGAGCATTCTTATGGATAAGTACCATTAGTACCTCTGATTTGAAAGATGAGAAATACACCTGTCCCACCAAAGCTCTGCGGAGTTTGGCATGTTCGGCATCACAGAGGTGTGACTCTTGTAATAGTGCAATGTCTGCTTTTTCCTTTTTTAGGGCACATAGTATCTTTTAATGTTTTATTGCATGACCTAGACCATGGCAGTTCCATGTCAATAGATTTAAGGTACTAGTCAACGTCATCGAACAGTCATCGAACTCCAGTGTAAGTCATCTCTGGGTAAAGGTGGATAATAGTTACAGCTACGATCACAAAATAAAAAATAAATGAACAATCTCTGAACAGCCCAGACGAGTTCCCAAACAGCTCGACATGTTGGATCTATTACCGCCACGCTCAGTCTCAATTCTGTGTCCCGAAAAAAAAACATCAAACCGGGAACATTTGGCAACGCACAACATCTCCCCATCCCCACCAAAGAAATGCCTCATCCTCTCCACCCTGCATTGAGTAAGTGATAACGTAGCCCCTGTCCAGACCACATAAAAAAAGCGGGAGAAAATAAAATCAATAGCCCAGCCTACATATATCTCCCCCAAAAGTCACAGGGCTAATCGATAGGACCAAATAAAACAGAAATGTCCTTAGGAGGGATCTATAGGATAAATGGTTTGTTTTCATTAAAACATCATATCAACAGAATACACATTGAGCTTCTCGTTAGGTCTGTAAATGTGTCTTAAATCGACAAACTATCAATGGTGGAGGCTTATGTGAAAATGATAACTACAAATAATAATAGTTTAAAAAAAAGGGAAATAAAAGTAGGCTGAAACATTAGTAGGCCTAGGTTATGCTGTAGAGCCTATCCCTCTCAGCTAAAATAAATATAGATTAGACGGCTATAATGACATTTAGACATTTCAAAAAATGTTTTGCCTCTTCGGGAGTTTTGAAGTGTCGCAGGGCTCCTTGGTGAAGAATCCTGAGCTCGTTTGGGTATTTAAATCCCCTGAAGATGCTTCAGTCAATGGAGTATTTCTTCACCTCGTCAAACTCTCGGCGCTTTCCAGCTGACAGGTCCTGGTGTAAAGTGAGTTTGGCGTTTTCCACTGTCATGGTGTTGATTTGCGCCGCCTGCAGGACTCGCTTCATTGTTCCTCCATCAGGTCCTAATGGTCTGGTAATCGGGACTCTATTGTTCCTCCATCAGGTCCTAATGGTCTGGTACTCAGGGCTCTATTGTTCCTCCATGAGGTCCTAATGGTCTGGTACTCAGGGCTCTATTGTTCCTCTATCAGGTCCTAATGGTCTGGTACTCAGGGCTCTATTGTTCCTCCATGAGGTCCTAATGGTCTGGTACTCAGGGCTCTATTGTTCCTCCATCGGGTTCTAATGGCGTGGTACTCAGGTACTAATGGTCTGGTACTTAGGGCTCGATTGTCCCTCTAACCACTCTGACAATGCATATGCAACTGTACCTTGCTTTGACGTTGCCTACCTTATCCATTTGATCCCGGACTTATTTAATGAGGGAATTGTTCTACAAAGACAAAATGATTTGCTGTTGAAACAGCCAAGCATGTCGACAACATGCAACTAACAGTGCAGTTCTATGTGGGGGGGCTAAGTGCCTCGAAGGGCACAGCGTAAGGGGGCAGATCAGACACAGCAGCTTTCCAGTGTCAATAATGTAGGCTACAATAATGAAAGGTGGTTAAATGGCATGGAGAAGTAATGGAAAATGGTGTATAAAACACTAACAGTAAATAAATCAGGAAGTCTCTGTAGCGTAATGTCCTTTGTGAATTTCGGTGAAAATAGTCAAATGGACCGACTTGAAAACAAAGCTACTGTACTTCTTCCACCCCAAGTCAAGCACGACGCATACTGGATGGACTGGTTACATTGTGCTACACTCCAAAATGTCTACCCACGAGTCTGGGAGAGAATGTATAGCCCTAGGCCATGTTGTTGGTTCATTGATTGTAAAGGGCTGCTTACAGTTAGCATACAATTTGTGATTTTGTATTTGAATAGTCTAGTAATATGGATTGTTTTTATATTTCCATAATTAATTGAGTGACATTACCTTCAGCTATACAGAATCTCACCACCATGCATTTCCATCTTCTTCTTGCTCTCCTTTATTCCGTTCTTGAGCAGGCAGGTCAGTGAAGTATATTTTGTTGAACCTGTTACTATTGATGTTCCCAAACAGATTTCACTTGGTTTCCCAAATGAAGCACTGGGTAACTGCAGGTACAAGATTGGCGAGACAAAGGCAAACAGAGTTTGGGAGATATTTCACCTGTTGGGCAGCCAGAAGCATGCTCCTCAAACAGTGGTTGGTGAGTGGAGTGAAATAACTTCTTATATTTACTTCTCAGCTGCTCATATTAAGCACATGCTCTGCTATAAAAACAGAAGTAGCCTACAAAACGAATTGGCGGGAAGGCACAGGGCCTCAATTCACTATTTGAGTGTATACAGATTTCATTTTTTTCCACTTCCCTGGTCCCAGATAATGGGTCATTCGAATTTGAAAAGGGTGCGGGGGGCTGCCTTAACTGACATCCACGTCGTCGGCGCCCAGGGAAAAGTGGGTTAATTGCCTTGCTCAAGGGCAGAATGACAGATTTTCAGCTTAGGGATCCGATCCAGCAACCTTTCGGTTACTGGCTCAACGCTCTAACCACTAGGCTACCTGCCACCCCATAGCCACTCATGCGCACTGGCTCTGTAATGGGAAAAATATCCTTTATTCTATTCAACTCATTCTGTTCACCTGAAATTCATTTTCTTCATATCATAATTTCTCTTTTGACCGGACTAAAATAAATAATGGATTTATTGTGATGGTGTATATTAAATGTATTTATTATACTTTTGTTAAATGTAGATGTACCAAAGGCAGCTTGTATGTGTGGAGGCCTGGAGATGCTAAACCTGTTTATGTTAACTAACGGTCAATTAATCTTGAGACAGGAAGTCTTTTGCAGGACAATAACCGGCTGACAAAAATGTTATGACCGCCACAGCCCTAGTCCTGGCCGTGTGATTGGTCGCCTGGCTACCACTGAGCGGAGCAGCGGGCCTCTGACTTTAATGTTTCACCGTTTGAACGGGAAGACACTCCTCCTGCCAAGATTCCTGGAAAGCAGACAGCAGGCACTAAAGGAGAGGGGGGCCACCCTTGGCAACGGAAACAAGGCAGCAGCACAAGGCGCTCTCCCTCTCAGCCTGTCTCAGCATGAATTTACTGCTCTTTATCAGGCCACAGCCACTATGGCCTCAGCGTCAACTCTCACTATACAATGCCTTCCATGTTTACAGCTTTAACTCACACTATACCCTCCATGAGACAAATAGATAAGCTCCTTCTAAGAACAAGCTACAATGAAGAACACAGTTAAACTCTCACGTTATCATGCCCTGGCTAAACGTGCCAAATAGCCTCGATAAGGGCCTTCTAAGAACAAGGATTTAGCAATAATATATTTTTTACTCTCACTTTACAATGCCCTAAACATGCCAAATAGATAGGGTCCTTCTACGAACACACTCCAATCTATTTACTAGGGTTGTACCACAGTGAAGGTTGTCATCTTGATAATCGGTGTACGATAATAACATGTTTTCAATGGCACAGGAGATAAAAGGGACAATCTAGATTAGATAATGTTCGATGGTCATATCTGATCACCATGGCAACAGGTGACTAACAGTGGGAGAAGAAACATTTTAGTCAAACATCTTCAAATCTGCTCCCATTTAGCCATAGCCTCCTGTACATGATAAAGTAGGCGGCAAGGTTTCCGTTAGCCGGTAAATGCTGGCTTTTGGCCGATAAAAAAAATGAAAAGCAGATCATGTTGCTGGCCAAATTGTCAGAGACAATAAAAAAAAAAATCTTAGTTGGCAATGGATTCAATTAATTGATGGAAATGCCAGTCCATTTACTCTACCTTCAAAGGCAAATATACTTCATAGGCTAATAAATCTTCAAGCTTCTTGGAAACTAGTGTCGATAGTGTGCCATTTATTTTTACTCAAGCAAAAGACAAGGTCCTCATAGGGGACTTCAGCTAAGTGTACCCTGAATGGATAAAAATTGGCGAAGATTGCGTTGATTACCCCTGTTTCCAGTACGCCCGGCGAGAGGGGATTCTTTCTCCAAAACAGAGTAAAGATGGCGCCTTCTTGAGGACAAAGTAACGAGGCTGATCTCACCATCTCACATCGCAAGCTGCTCCAAGGAGTTTGACAGTGTTGACTTCCCAACAGCAGCGGCTCACTTTGAGCAGGCCAAGGTTGGGCACAAATGCAAGTAAATTTGAGGCAAACTGTTAGTCCGGCCCCATCCTAGGAGTTCTGCTGCCGCCTTAGGCAAGATCACCACATGCCGCCCGTGTCATGTACAGTTGAAGTCGGAAGTTTACATACACTTAGGTTGGGGTCATCAAAACTTGTTTTTCCAACCACTCCACAAATTTCTTGTTAACAAACTATAGTTTTAGCAAGTTGGTTAGGACATCTACTTTGTGTATGACACAAGTACTTCTTCCAACAATTGTCTACAGGCAAATTATTTCACTTATAATTCACTGTATCACAATTCCAGTGAGTCAGAAGATTACATACACTAAGTTGACTGTGCTGGTAAACAGCTTGGAAAAATCCAGAAAATGATGTCATGGCTTTAGAAGCTTCTGATAGGCTAATTGACATAATTTGAGTCAATTAGAGGTGTACCTGTGGATGTATATCAAGGCCTAACTTCAAACTCAGTGCCTCTTTGCTTGATATCATGGGAAAATCAAAGGAAATCAGCCAAGACCTCAGTAAAATTATTGTTGACCTCAACAATTCTGGTTCATCCTTGGGAGCTATTTCCAATCGCCTGAAGGAACCAAGTTCATCTGTACAAACAATAGTACACAAGTATAAACACCATGGGACCACGCATCTGTCTTATCACTCACGAAGGAGACGCGTTCTGTCTCCTAGAGATGAATGTACTTTGGTGCGAAAAGTGCAAATCAATCCCAGAACAACAGCAAAGAACCGTGAAGATGCTGGAGGAAACGGGTACAAAAGTATCTATATCCACAGTAAAACGAGTCCTACATCGACATAACCTGAAAGACCTCAGTAAGGAAGAAGCCACTGCTCCAAAACCGCCATAAAAAAGCCAGACTACGGTTTCCAACTGCACATTGGGACAAAGATCATACTTTTTGGGGAAATGTCCTCTGGTCTGATGAAACAAAAATAGTGTGTTTGGACAAAATGACCATTGTTATGTTTGGAGGAAAAAGGGGGAGGCTTGCAAGCCGAAGAACACCATCCCAACCATGAAGCACGGGGGTGGCAGCATCATGTTGTGGAGGTGGCAGCATCATGTTGTGGGGGTGCTTTGATGCAAGAGGGACTGGTGCACATCACAAAATATATGGTATCATGAGGTGGGAAAATGTGGATATATCGAAGTAGAGGTCGACCGATTAATCAAAATTGCTGATTAATTAGGGCTGATTTCAAGTTTTCATAACAATCAGAAATCGGTATTTTTGGACACCGATTTGGACAATTCTTCTTTTTTTTTACACCTTTATTTAACTAGGCAAGTCAATTAAGAACACAGTCTCATTTTCAATGACGGCCTAGGAACGGTGGGATAACTGCCTTGTTCAGGGGCAGAACGACAGATTTTTACCTTGTCAGCTCCGTGATTCAATCTCGCAACCTTACAGTTAACTAGTCCAACGCTCTAACCACCTGCCTCTGATTGCACTCCACGAGGAGCCTACCTGTTACGCGTATGCAGTAAGTAACCACAGTAAGTTGCTAGCTAGCATTAAACTTATCTTATAAAAAACAATCAATCATAATCACTAGTTAACTACACATGGTTGATGATATTACTAGTTTATCTAGCGTGTCCTGCGTTGCATATAATCGATGCAGTGCGTATCGTTGCTCTAACAAAACCGCATTTGCGAAAGAAGCACTATCATTGCACAACTGTACCTAACCATAAACACCAATGCCTTTCAATACACAGAAGTATATATTTTTAGACCTGAGGCTAAAATGATTTTTATTGATGTAATTATATTAAGTTATAAGTGTTCATTCAGTATTGTTGTAATTGTCATTATTACAAATAAAGTAAAAAATCTGCACATTAATCGGTATCGGCTTTTTTTGGTCCTCCAATAATCGGTATCGGTGTTGAAAAATCATAATCGGTAGACCTCTATATTGAAGCAACATCTCAAGACATCGCAAATGGGTCTTCCAAATGGACAATGACCCCAAGCATACTTCCAAAGTTGTGGCAAAACGGCTTAAGGACAACAAAGTCAAGTTATTGGAGTGGCCATTAAAAAGCCCTGACCTCAATCCCATATAACATTTGTGGGCATAACTGAAAAAGCATGTGCGAGCATGGAGGCCTACAAACCTGACTCCGTTACACCAGCTTTGTCAGGAGGAATGGGCCAAAATTCACCCAACTTATTGTGGGAAGCTTGTGGAAGGCTACCCGAAACGTTTGACCCAAGTTAAACAATTTAAAGGCAATGCTACCAAATACTAATTGAGTGTATGTAAACTTCTGACCCACTGGGAAAGTGATGAAAGAAATAAAAGCTGAAATAAATCACTCTACTATTATTCTGACATTTGACATTGTTAAAATAAAGTGGTGATCCTCACGGACAGGGAATTTTTACTAGGATTAAATGTCAGGAATTGTGAAAAACTGAGTTTAAATGTATTTGGCTAAGGTGTATGTAAACTTCCGACTTCAACTGTATAGTGTAAAGATTTGAAACGGATTGATAGACTAGAATAATGACGCAATTGGTGCACTCCAATTGAGCTTAATTCAGTAGCACTTGGTAACAGAACATCGTTGCCAACTATTCACATCAGAGAGTTGCAATCACTAGGCAGCCAACTACCTATATTAGGAAACAGCTGCTATCAATAAGCCATGTGCACCAAACATTAGGACCAAGGTGTTCCACAGGGATGCTGGCCCATGTTGCCTCCAATGCTTCCCACAGTTGTCAAGTTGGCTGGTGGACCATTCTTGATACACTTGGAAACCGTTGAGCGGGGAAAAACCTAGCAGCGTACCATACCTCATTCAAAAACACATAAATATTTTGTCTTGCCCATTCACCGTCTGAATGGCACACACACAATCCATGTCTCAATTGTCCCAAGGCTTACATTTTTTTACATTTTTTAACCTGTCTCCTCTTCAACACTGATTGAAGTGGGTTTAACAAGTGACATCAATAAGGGATCATAGCTTTCACCTGGATTCACCTGGTCAGTCTACGTCATGGAAAGAGCATGTCACGACCACACAATATTTAAAATTACAATAAACATTTAACATCATCCAGAAGCCCTGTAAAAAGAGAGATCATTTGAGCTTTGGAAGCATGTGCTTTCATAAATGCATGGCACGGGCCTCCTTTCACAAGAGCATTGTAAAGTAAGCTCTCAATGATTGCCGGTTTTATAATTGTCACTTTGTTGATTAGGCCTAATTAAAATGTTCATGCCTAGGCTAAATTAAATGAGAGGCCTAGATTGTATTTGAAAACAGCTGTGTTTTGGTATTTATTCATTCAAATGTTAATCCAAATAGCCATCAAGACAGGTCTTTCACAAGTGATATTATACTTTGAAGTTGTGTTTTATTACTGTGTAGGTGACTTGTTCTTCTAGGCTAAATGTTATTTTCTATTTTTAAATGATATTCATTTGATTTTTAGCAGAGATGATTTTTAGCAGACATTTCTATTCTGTTATGATTTACAATAAACAAACAAAAAAGGATTTTGAGCACCTTGTCTGAACGCCCTAATGCATTACGCCCCCAATACATATGCTTGTCCGGTAAATTTATGGGACATGTGGTAAATTTCTCAAATGTCCGGTAAATTAAAAATCTTGCCGGTCAGGTTGTTCGGCACCAAATGTTCCTCATGGAAACCCTGGTAGACAGCTAGTCTAATTCTCCTGTCACATGCTGTTCTGTGGAAGAGAGAACCTACACAGCATGGCTCTTAGCAGGCAGTGCAGGAAGAGGTAAAGCTCTAACGCAAGGGTGGGCAACTTCAGTCCTCGAGGCCCTGATTGGTGTCACACTTTCTCCATCCCTAGCAAACACAGCTGATTCATCAAAGCGCATTCTAAACTGAAGATCATGATTAGGTGATTGGAGTCAGGTATGTTAGCTGGGGCAGAACTGTGACACCAATCAGGCCCTCGACGACTGGAATTGCCCACCTCTGCTCTAACGACATGTTAAGTTATGATGAGAGGACATATAGTACCAGCATCTATCCAATCAGGTGCTTACAGGAATCCCTTACTGGTGGAGACCAGAGACCATGGTAACCTGAGAGCTGATAGAGGGATGCATGTCTTCTGTGTCACTGCATCAGCAGAGGAGCAGGAGGGCACAAGAAGTGACAGCATGTGTTCCAAACAAATGCACTGATGGCAATAAAACGTATTTAATACAACCGTGTGTCTGTGTGTGTGTGTGTGTGTACTGGGCAGCGAGTGAAGCAGGGACGAGGTAAGGGTTATTGAAAAACATAATACCATCATGGTTTCCAAGGCAACCCACCAATGTCCTCTGTGCCATCATAACAGGAGCGGGGAAAGCTGGGGATAACCGCAGAGCACATGCATACATTTATGTGAATTACGCCAAATGATTCAGTGAGAGGCGCCTGTATAAAATGCATGAAATCATTTTCAGGCTAAATGATCCCTTCAGAATGCCAGACTCTCCCCACTGTGTCCAATCAAGTAGAATAAAAGCCTATAGAAAGTGAAGGCTCTCGTCCTCTCCTCCACCTGAAACGCTCTACTTGCACTCAGTTCTCTGTGCTGCTGCTTCTAGGAAATCTGAGAGCAGCTTCTTTTCTCTTTTCTCCCCCTCCCTGTCCACCCCCCCACATCTATTTATTACAATCTGAACAGCTGGGAGGGGGTCAGGATAGGAGGGTGAGAGGGAGAAATAGAGAACAGACAAATGGCTTTGATTAAATATTTTTCCTAGAAAGGAGGATGCAGTGTGTGCCTGACCTCTGTGCTAGCGCTGAGAATGAAAACAGCTTTCAGGGAAACCAGGCCTGCGAGAAACTCGACACACTCACGCCCTAGACAGTCCCAAAAACAACAGACTTTTTCCTCGCCATCTTCCCTTTTCTGCACAGATACTGTACATTCAAAATAAAAAAGAAGGCTTCATACTGTATATGGTTAGTATGTGCCAAAGAAAAAGCTACAAATATTGTTTTTCCAAACTATTCATACAAAAGTATAGCTGGCCCAAAAAACTCTTCATTTTTATTTTATTTTTATTATGGCCGATTCACGATATACTGTATATGTCGATTTTGTAAATGTTCGCTAAATAAGCTTTAATGCACAATTAAAGATAAAAAAGTATACCTAGGCTAACTATAAGCCTTCCACAACCATAAGACCCACTAATAATTGTAATATTTTAACAAAAGAGTTTAACCCGTTTATTTTTCATGAAAATGCAATTTTTGTAACAAATTTAACCAGAACCATGTACATCCACTAATACATTTATTGTAGCAGGCATTATAGAAAATTAACAATCTCTCAAACACAAGCCCATGTGCTTCTTATTTCAAGTCTAGGCAACTTGGATATGTTTGCTTGCTAACAAGGTAGAACAGTTCGAACTGTTATGAACACACCCTCTTGTTTTTCTCCAACTGTTTGAACAACAGCGCCTGTTCACTTTGTTTAGATGTTGAAATCAAGTGTCTTACCTGGATAAGAACTCATTTCTCAGAATGAGAATGAGCTGCCAATTCCTTATATGTGTAACGGTTTTCTAATGGTGAAGGAGAGTCGGACCAAAATGCAGCGTGTATATTACGATCCATGTTTTAATAAACAAACGTAACACGAATCTAAATACAATTACTACAATAAACGTAATGAAAACCGAAACAGCCTATACTGATGTAACCTAACCTAGACAGGACCAAGGACATCAAGGAACAAGGAACAAGGAACAAGGAACAAGGAACAAGGAACAAGGAACAAGGAACAAGGAACAAGGAACAAGGAACAAGGAACAAGGAACAAGGAACAAGGAACAAGGAACAAGGAACAAGGAACAAGGAACAAGGAACAAGGAACAAGGAACAAGGAACAAGGAACAAGGAACAAGGAACAAGGAACAAGGACATCAAGACACTAAGGACAATCACCCACAATACAACCAAAGAATATGGCTGCCTAAATATGGTTCCCAATCAGAGACAACGATAAACACCTGCCTCTGATTGAGAACCACTCCAGACTGCCATAGACTTTCCTAGAACACCCTACTAAGCTACAATCCCACTAACATACACACCAAAACCCCCAGACAAAACACACCACAATACAAAAACTCCATGCCACACCCTGGCCTGACCCAATACATGAAGAAAAACACAAAATACTTAGACCAGGGCGTGACAGAACCCCCCCCCCCCCCTAAGGTGCGGACTCCCGAACGCACCTCAAAACAATAGGGAGGGTCCGGGTGGGCGTCTGTCCATGGTGGCGGTTCCGGCGCGGGATGTGGACCCCACTCAGTCAATGTTTTAGTCCCTTTTTCTCGCGTCCCTGGATAGTCCACCCTCGCCGCCGACCATGGCCTAGTAGTCCTCACCCAGAACCCCACTGGACTGAGGAGCAGATCGGGACTGAAGGACAGCTCGGGACTGAGGCAGCTCGGGACTGAGGGGAAGCTCGGGAGTGAGAGGAAGCTCGAGAGTGAGAGAAAGCTCGAGAGTGAGAGAAAGCTCGAGAGTGAGAGAAAGCTCGAGAGTGAGAGAAAGCTCGAGAGTGAGAGAAAGCTCAGGAGTGAGAGAAAGCTCAGGAGTGAGAGAAAGCTCAGTGAGAGAAAGCTCAGGAGTGAGAGGAAGCTCAGGAGTGAGAGGAAGCCCAGGCAGGCAGATAGATCTACCAGATCCTGGCTGGCTGGTGGTCTCAGCAGATCCTGGCTGACTGGCAGATCCTGGCTGACTGGTGCTACTGGCAGATCCTGGCCGACTGGCACTTCTGGCGGATCCTGGCTGACTGGCACCTCTGGAAGATCCTGGCTGACTGGCAGATCTGGAAGAGTCTGGCTGACTGGCAGATCTGGAAGAGTCTGGCTGACTGGCAGATCTGGAAGAGTCTGGCTGACTGGCAGATCTGGAAGAGTCTGGTTGACTGGCAGATCTGGAAGAGTCTGGCTGACTGGCAGATCTGGAAGAGTCTGGTTGACTGGCAGATCTGGAAAAGTCTGGCTGACTGGCAGATCTGGAAGAGTCTGGCTGACTGGCAGATCTGGAAGAGTCTGGCTGACTGGCAGATCTGGAAGAGTCTGGCTGACTGGCAGATCTGGAAGAGTCTGGCTGACTGGCAGATCTGGAAGAGTCTGGCTGACTGGCAGATCTGGAAGAGTCTGGTTGACTGGCAGATCTGGAAGAGTCTGGCTGACTGGCAGATCTGGAAGAGTCTGGCTGACTGGCAGATCTGGAAGAGTCTGGTTGACTGGCAGATCTGGAAGAGTCTGGCTGACTGGCAGATCTGGAAGAGTCTGGCTGACTGGCACTTCTGGCGGATCCTGGCTGACTGGCACTTCTGGCGGATCCTGGCTGACTGGCACTTCTGGCGGATCCTGGCAGACTGGTGGATCCTGGCTGACTGGTGGATCTAACTGATCCTGACAGACTGGCGACGCTGGGCAGACTGACGACGCTGGGCAGACTGACGACGCTGGGCAGACTGGGAGCACTGGCGACGCTGGGCAGACTGGTGGCGCTGGGCAGACTGGCGGCGCTGGGCAGACTGGGAGCACTGGCGGCGCTGGGCAGACTGGCGGCGCTGGGCAGACTGGCGACGCTGGGCAGACTGGCGGCACTGGCGACGCTGGGCAGACTGGCGACGCTGGGCAGACTGGCGGCGCTGGGCAGACTGGGAACACTGGCGGCGCTGGACTGAGGAGCACTGGTGCCTCTGGAATGAGGGGCTCTGGCGCCTCTGGCATGAGGGGCGGTAGCTCTGACAGCGCCGGACAGGCGGGAGACTCCGGCAGCGCAGGAGAGGAGAAAGGCTCTGGCTGCGCTGAACAGGCGGTAGACTCCAGCAGCGCAGGAGAAGAGACAGGCTCTGGCTGCGCTGAACAGGCGGGAGACTCCGGCAGCGCAGGAGAGGAGACAGGCTCTGGCTGCGCTAAACAGGCGTGAGGCTCCGGCAGCGCAGGAGAGGAGACAGGCTCTGGCTGCGCTGAACAGGCGGGAGGCTCCGGCAGCGCAGGAGAGGAGACAGGCTCTGGCTGCGCTGAACAGGCGAGGCGCACTGAAGGCCTGGTGCGTGGTGCTGGAACTGGTGGTACTGGATCGAGGACACGCACAGGAAGCCTGGTGCGGGGAGCTGCTACCGGAGGACTAGAGTGTGGAGGTGGCACAGGATGGGCTAGACCGTGAAGGCGTACTGGAGATCTTGAGAGCAGTGTTGGCACAGGACGTGCAAGGCTAGGGATGTGCACAGGAGGCCTAGTACGTGAGGCTGGCACCAACTTCACCAGCCGACTAACACGCACCTCAGGACGAGTATGGAGCGCTAACCCAGGTGCCATCAAATCCCTGACACGTTCCGTCGGTCGAATTCCATGCAAAAAGCACCAACACAGCAACTCCCTCATTTCTCTCTCCTCCAATTTCCCCATTAACTCCTTCACAGTCTCTGTTTCGCTCACCTCCAACACCGGCTCTGGTTTAGGTCTCCTCCTTGGCTCCTCACGATAAACAGGGAGAGTTGGCTCAGGTCTGACTCCTGACTCTGCCACACTCTCCCTGAGCCCCCCCCAAGAAATTTTTGGGGCCGATTCTCAGGCTTCCATCCGCTATGCCGTGCTGCCTCCTCATATCTGCGCCTCTCAGCTTTTTCCGCCTCCAGTTCTTCCTTGGGGCGGCAATAATCTCCAGGCTGATCCCAGGGTCCTTTACCGTCCAGTTCTTCCTCCCATGTCCATTTCTCCAGGTGGTGCAGCCTCTCCCACTGCAGCTGCTGCTGCTCCTGCTGCCTGTCCTGTGGCTCCTGCCTGTTAACACGCTGCTTGGTCCGTTGGTGGTGGGTGATTCTGTATTAGTTTACACCAGTTTAGGCTGTTTCGGTTTTCATTACGTTTATTGTTTTGTAGTGCATGTGTTTTGATTCGTGTTATGTTGTTTTATTAAACATGGATCGAAATCTACACGCTGCAGTTTGGTCCGACTCTCCTTCACCATTAGAAAACCGTTACAATATGTGTATTTTGCTCATTGCACATTTATAAAAACACATACACCAGACAGCTAGCACAAACGTATGTGGCTAAAAACCTCCTAGTGGTACATTTGAATTTTATTTAAAATCAAGTCAGTTAAGAACAAATTCTTATTTTCAATGACGGCCTAGGAAGAGTGGGTTAACTGCCTGTTCAGGAGCAGAACAACAGATTTGTACCTTGTCAGCTTGGGGGTTGGAACTTGCAACCTTCCGGTTACTAGTCCAACGCTCTAACCACTAGGCTACCCTGCCGCCCCATGGTACCATAATACATGGTACCATAATACCACATGCGGCAGAAACTGAGCATACATTTCCCAAAACATGCTCATTGATATTCTCGTTTTAGTAGGGTCTGCTCTGTTCTACATTTTGGTAGTTGAGACATAAAAAGGGTATCATTAGAAAGGTCATCTATTACAGTCAAATAATGTCTGAGCGTTTTGGTGTCAATATGACCGATTCTGTTGGACCAAACCTCAAATGCAAATAGCGAGTTTAAACTGCATGTCGTGAGAGAGGAATTAGTTATCTTTCGCATTTGTTGCGAGTGGCATGGGCTTGGTGTCTGTGAGAGTGGGAAGGTACAGAGTGCACACAGCACAGCAGGAGCAAAGGAGACTAGACCAAAAAGACACAGAAAACTCATAAAAACACACCTAGATTCTTGTGACACAATTGGAACATTGCGCTAAAACATTCATTTGAATTCATTCGATATGTCACCCAGCACCTTTAAAAAAGTAGTAGTGGCCCTCAGTCCTCTGATCCTCATTACTGATTGGGTCACTCGTCTGCAGGCATTACAACACAGTCGACTAACGTCATACCAACGTCATTTTTGGCAGTAGCTAGCTGCTACTGGAAACCACGTAGTTTAATTCCATTAAATAGAATTTGGGATTTAAAAAAATAAATTCATGAATAGTTGGTAATACCAACTACGCATACATTTTTAAAAACATTTTACTGAATAAAACCATGGTGTTTTGGTCGTATTAATGGCCTTCAGATAAGGACACGGATGCCAGTGACCTCCAGGATGGTTTTATAGTGAGTTTACTGACCTTTTATTCACAAAAAGTTGCATGCGAGAGAAAAACACGAGGATCGATTTAACAAAACAGAGCTAGAGTAAACATCCACCAGAATGAGATGTTTACACGTCTTGATCAAGTGCCAAAGACTATGTTTGTGCCGTATTTCTGGAGCCAACCATTTAGGGTTGTGATGCTGTTGACATGTGGACAATCTAGGATGGCTTTAGAACAGAGTAGTCCACTCTATAACCATCATTTAATGTGCTGCCATTGTGCCTGTGCTGCCTATCGCGTTTATAATAGAAGAAATGTGGTGTCACGCAGAATTCCAATTAGTAGAAGTCTCGAGGTTCTGCTCGCCCGAGTTAGAATACGTCATGATAACCTGTAGAACATACTATTTACTAAGAGAGTTTATCTATTTTTCCTAGCTGTCATTTTATCACCACAAACCGATGCTGGCACTAAGACTGCAGTCAACGAGCTGTATAGGGCCATAAGCAAACAAGAAAATGCTCATCCAGAGGCGGCGCTCCTAGTCTCCAGTGTTTTGAATGCAGGAAAACTGAAATCCATCTTACCTAATTTCTACCAGCCAGTCACCTTTGCAACCTGGCATGGTATCAAATTATACCATGCCAGGTTGGAGAGAATTTGCACATTGTCCATTTGACACAACATTAGCGCATTATAGGCCTCAGAGCCAGAACAACCTTGACTGCAGACAAATCCAACCTTTTTTTTAAAAAGAATACTAATGAATTTATGTACTAGCAAGCAATGAAAATGTGCATTGGATAAAATAAATATTTTTGTACTGAAGCGCCACAGCCTATAGCGCTCTACACCCCCCTGCGCATCTAGCCGATTAGCTGCTGGAACATCAAAGGACCGTTGGAAAGAGGAGGAGATGTAGAACTTTTAATAGACTAATTTAGCTAAACAATTGATTATAATCATTAGTGAAAACTCCTGCTATTAGGTCAAATGTATCTACATGAAAATAAAGTAAAACATTTTTTTGTTCATCCTAAAATGAATGTAGGCCAATTTAAAAGGTTTTGAAGGTTATTTTATTCAGTTATCGTCACAGCCCTAGTTAGTCTACACCTGTTTACAAAGCATTTGAAGATGTGATTAGTTTCTTAGAATAAAATGGATTTCTATGCTTTTAAGAGTTAGAATTTGGGATGGATGCCATGTTGCCGTCAAACCAGAATGGTATTATGGAATGTTTGTGCAAAGGAAAGCCACTTTTTTGTGTGCTATGCAGACATATTGCAGTTATATTGCACTTATTGTTCAGATATTGCAAGGTAATAAGCATAAAACTGCAAACAAATGTTAGAACCATAGAATTATGGGAATTAAGGGCCTTTCCACCCACGCACTATGCCTTTGAAACTCCCTGACAATCTCAGGACTGGTCAACATGTTGGGGAATTTAAAGCAGGCCTTTAAGACTAATCTCTATGGGCTGGCTTACCCTTCTATCCAATTGTTGCTTTCATGATATGGTTATATTTTATTTGAACATTTCTGTTCTTTATATTATCAAGTTTATTTATTTTATACAAGAATAATCTAAAAGTGTATAGTAAAAAGTGCTTTACAAAAGATGATACATTATTAATATTGTTAAAATCTTTATAGTAATTATATTTCCATGGTTAAACCAGTGCTTGACTTGGGCAGGAGTTATGGCACATCAAATGTTCTACTGCTCGAGTTCCTGCACGTCTTATAGAATATTAGCATAAAAGTATTGCAGAGTTCACCTAAACATAAACAGTACCTGTACTCAAAAATAAGTCCCAGCACCATCAAGCCCAGCACTGGTTTGAGCTATGTTGGTTGGTTCTAGCTACCTATTCTATTTCTATGGTCTTTTGTCTGTACTAATGAATGGCCATTGAAAATCTAGCCTAACGTTAGTTTGATGTCAAACACTTGGCAACAGACTCACCTGTTGGACTTTGCCCAGGTGCATTGGGTTGCTCCAAATCCTGGAGTAACTTGTCTCTCACCCAAGTAAACTCTTCCTCCAGGGAATTCAGAAATGTACCCAACGCCCGCGGACCTCGGGTGGGAAGGATATCCAGCAGTCTCAACGTCTTCTTTTTGTTGCTTTTTTGGGACTGAATCTCGTCCACCTGGCTCTTTAAAATGTTCTCCTGGTACAGGAATTGAACTATGGTGTCATCAATTAAAATTTGGTTGGACAGGTCCAGCCGGTGTTTCCTGAGTATTTCTTTGTGCCTCAGATCCATAGTTGTCATGAAATAACTAGCTAGTCGTACATAATGTCTACAAACATATATTTCGTCAAATGAAACCACCAATATTTATTGGCTAAAATTAGCTAGCTACGTTAGCTAGATCGCCTTCATGTGAAGTTGGTTTGCTGCTAATGTTAACTGCAGCATTAACGCAAAGATTTCTTGTTTTTTTTGTCTCAACGTGAACAAAAACTAACCTTATGCCATGATTAATTTCATGTCAACTGTCATTCCTCTTGTTTTACAATAACTTTCAGCACGCTCATCTGCTTAGTTCCTCGTTCTGGAGTGTGAGGACAGTCACTGGCTAACTACATCAAATTAGCTTCATTAGTCCCGTTCCTTTAAGAAAGTAACATAGAACCCTAGACACCACTTTCCTCCCCCCACTACACCACTCATACCCCAACCCCGTCCAGCCTCTCTAACCATGTCACATAATCTCTCCCTATCTACTCCACACATCATCCTCTCACCTAAATCCTCTCTCTCCACCTCTTCCTTTACTGACCCATATGCACAAGATAAAATTGCCTCCCATTACCCACTAGCATCCCGCTCTATTTGCCAAAAATCAAGCCCTTTTGCCCGGATCAAGGACTTGACTTCCCTGCAGCCCAGCGGGATCTGAATATCTACCCCCGCTCTTCTCACAGCACTCTTAGCCACCACATCGGCCTTCTCATTTACCCTCCACACCCACATTGGCGGGAACCCAGCAAAAGCTTACCACCACTCCCATCCTCTGCAATCCCATTAACAGCACCATCATCTCCACAAACAAGTCTCCCCTATCTGACCTGCCCTTCTTCACCACTCAACACTGCAGCCGAATCAGAGCAGATCACCTCTCTGAGTGGTTTCATCTCCTCCACCCATCTCAAACCTGGAATCATGGCCATCAACTCGGCCGCATAGACTTGTCAGTTAACCGCTTACATACTCCAACATTGAAACCTGGAATATACACCCCAGGCCCCACCCTACCATTGCCTGGATCCTTCGAACCATCTGTATCTATCCTTAAAAACAAATAATACCGATTATCTATATATCTCTCCACACACCAAATAACATCCCCACCACATTCTCTCCTGCCCTCAATCATATCCACATCTAAACTTGGTTTCAGAAAGAGCCACGGAGGAACGTTCTCCAATGCAATTGCCGGCCCGTTTACTTCCTCATCAGGGGCACAGCTATGTAATGTCCGACTAAACATGAGCCAAGCGGTCTTTCCTCTCTGATGGCTCTTCCCAAAAATATTCTGTCTGTGGCATAATTAACATGTCTCATGTTTGTCTTGCAAACAATGCATTTACTAAATGTCAATGTTTTTATTCTACTTCTGAAAAACAAAATTGCTACTGGATCTATTTGATAGGAAATCGATTCTACAGGCAGCCCAACTCGAGTATTTTGCCCAATTATGAGCAAATGATCAGAACTGGGCTGCTTGCGTAAATAAACAGCTTTAGACTGATTTCTGTGTCAACAATAAAACAAAACAGTTTTCATTCTTATTAAACTAAAAACACTGTAAGTTGTGAGGGAGCCGAAGTATAAATATAAATCCCTGATGGGATCCCATGTGACATCAGTTAATGAGTTAAACCCATGTTGACAGGCAGGCCTCTATGTCATCATTGTCATGTTAATCTGACCTGCCATTTTCAGTTACATCTGAACCTCATGTCCCATCCGTGTGGCAATGTGAAGTGCCAGTGCAAAGCATTTGAACTCTCAGAACAGTGTCCAGTCTAAAACCTATATGGCTGCAGAGCCAAGCCAACATAATTACATGAGAATGCAAACAGAGACGAAGGAACATTTCTGCATCTCTTAAAGGTGTTTATAATACTACAATAATAGAGCACAATAATAATAATCCTGCACAATTAATGTAAAACTTTCAAATGTGTCTAGCTGCACCCAGTTCTGCATTACTGAACCATGTCCAGATATGATAAGATCAGCTCTGAAACTCATGTCCCAACTGATCTGTTGAGGCTGTTACCAGGCTTCATATTTGCATGGTAGACTTGGATATGAATGACAAGAACAAGGATGCTGTACTTGCCTTTTACATATCCCAGTAATAATAACGGATACCAGAACAGGTTGGACTGGTGATTGATAACAGAAAGCGACTGACAGGTTTACAGTGAGATGAAAGGCCCTAGTGACCCGGTGAGAGCTTTGCAGCCAACAACAGACATCAACTCTAGTAGGTCTACTTACTCTCCATTCAGGGAGTGTCAGATAGCTTCCCTACAGCTGAGCAGGGGAAATCCTGACCCTAACCCATCCTCGATATGACAATTGACAACCTTCCATGTCTTCCTATTCAACCGGTCATCAACGGTCTCTTCTGTTTCAGCCATTACAAGACTTTGTTGAAGTCTGCAGCTGTCTCGGATTATGAAGGCAGGAAGCAATGTGGAGTGAAATTGACAATTTCTGTAAAACAAAAATATATAACCTGTTCCTCTGTCATGTAATGAAGCAAGTGTTATGCCTCTTAGTGATGTATTATAAAAGTAGTTGACAGATGTGCTTTGCAGGTGACTTGAAGTATATAGCATAAAGAGACAAGGCACACACATTAGCAAGATGTAATTTGTTAGCAATCAGTTATGACTGCAACATAGGAACATATTCCAAAGCTGCCTCTCCAATAGCACTTCTTGACCCTTATCAAGAATTGTTCTCAGACCCAGTAGATTTCTCAGAAAAATGCTTTCTGCTACTGTCTGGACACAAAATCAGTCCATATTGAGTGTTCAGGTAGTGTTACCAAACAGGCAGGTTTCCCAACCTGCTAAATTTAAACCTTTCTCCTCGCTTACTGGGGTTAATGTGGTTTGGGACTGGGGAAGGTGACAACCTGCAGGTACAGCAGCAAACATCACTACACTACCGGCCTTTCCATCATGCGACCACTACAGAACAAACAGTCCCTATAGAAAGTGTAAGCATGGGCGCGGGGCTTAAATTCTCATTCTGCTCCACATGCAGAATACGATCTAATACCCAGCCTGATCTCATCAAACCAGCGCTAGCTAGGACAGCCCAGAGCTAAGCAGGCTGCAGCCGCTGTGCCCCACACAGTGTGTTCTCTGAGGGTAAGCCACTGTACTGTGAGCAAGGATGGATCCAACATGCACTACATAAAGCTGCAGGTGGAAATTGAACATATAGGCTACTGAAGCATAAATTATTTAATTGGAAATGGCTTCAATTCAGTCTACTCCAATCAGCACCTTTGAACAGCATTTTGTATCTGCTGCTAAGAGGAATATTATTTCAGGACAACTCAACAGTCCAGAACATCAATTTACAGAACTATATTCTGCAGAACAGACATGGTTGATGAGTCTGTCTTGCATCAAATTCTAGCCGCTCCATTTATCTGCCTCAGCCAAGTCTAAACGGCGCATCCTGCTGTAGAAGCCGCAGGAATGCAACCAACTAACCCACAGAGACCAGCGCTGTGTGTGCCAGCGCTGTTGCGAGCCAAGCCAGGTCTCAGTAGCAGGAATCGATTGTTTTAGTGGCCTATGGGCTGGTTCTATGTTTAATTTCAAACAAAAACAATAGACTGGGGCCCCATCCCTGTGCCCCCTCAACATTGACCCAACCTCTTGCCCCAGAGCCTACAGCTAAATTTAAACTGAAAATAACCTTCACACAGAGAGAAGATTCACTCCTAAGTTTTATTTTTCTGGTTTCCTCACAGAGAAAGTAAAACACTTGTATTTAAGCACCATACGAAAACAGTAAATGTCATGATCATGTATCTGGAATATTCTGCGAGAATTGTTCACACTGAACCTTCTGTAAATTGAGAATGACTCAAACAATACACAGGAGCGCCATGACACCCCTGCATTATTGCCTCCCAAATCACAGAATTGAGGCTGATAAAACATGCTTTATTTGTAACTTTTATAGGAAACACAGTAGAACAATCAATAAATACTTGCAATATGTTGATTAAAATAAGATTCACGTTGAGCCAATGAAAACCCCTGGGCGAACATCCAATATGCGCTTGGAAAGGTAATTCCTTCTTATAACACAGCCATAATAGCTAGACATTAGATACAGCCTGTGTCTAATCAAGGTCTAGTTCTGAGGTGTGAGCATCGACTTGCTCAAGGGCATTTTCTATTGAAAGAAAATGCAGTGATGAAGTAGATGTTTCACAGAAGTGATGCGTAGTGGGAGCAACAGCCAGGGTTGAGAACTTCCTGAAATCAATTATTTTTAACCTCTTAGCAGGAGGAGACAGTGAGAGAGATACCAACATCAGAGTTGAAGGCTGTAAATTGCTTGTGCTTTATCAAAACAAAAATCAGAACTGAGTGAACATAAAATAAAAAAAGATCAGTGTTGGGAAAGCTACATTGAAAATAGTTTACCAAGTTACCAATTACTTCACACTGGAAGAAGCTACATTTATAGCTTACTTAACTAAAGTGATTGTGAAAAATGTGTTCACTACATCCAAACTGCTACGTGAAAAATCAACCTGGACTCAAATATTCAGCCCTGTTAAAACACCAAAACGCTTTCAAGTGACAATTAAGTAGGTCAGATGCCAAAAAAGTCGTTCTGGCCAATTTTACACAAAAAAAAATAAACGGGTTGTGTGTAGTTCCAGTAGTTCGCTAAACGCAAAAAAGTAATACCAAGATTTGAAACTACCTCAAAGCTACTGAAAATTTTAGTTAAATGACTAGTTCCAACATGTAGTTCGACACCCCAGCACTTCTTATAATTACAGTACAAAAAAAATGTAAAAAAGAGAATATGAACAAACATAATTCAGAATGAAAGTGGATACCGTGTCAGATGCTCATGTCTCAGACATGAGGCAGTTTATGAAAAGTAACAAAGCTTGAAAAAAAAAAAAAAAAAAAAAAAGTGTGCTAACGCTAACTGCCACCCCTCCTGGGTCTCGTTCAGAAGGGTCTGAAACCCTGTTACCTGAGCTGGTCTGCAGGCAGGGTATACCACCACTCGAACAAAAATTTGCACCAGTTTCAGAGATTATGAACATGACCTGGGTCTGAAATCAACCCTTAGCTCCAACTCCTAAGCCCTTTTTGATGAACAACTGTAGCACTAAAGGAACTGGAAGTGTGTAGTAATATGGGAGATATTCCACCCAGCTTCCAGAGGATTAGATGACTGACTCGGCTCTAACCATATTGCTCTACATCAATCCTTCCAGAAGTACAGGGGCCGTCAAGCCATGTCTAGTGGTTGGAGCTAAAGGGAGACTTCAGACTGGGTGATAGCCACTACATGGCAGGTGCAGTGCTCTCTACTCCACACTACATCTGGGATTCGTAGTCCTACTATACATTGTAACTGTAGTCCGTCAGGTAGATTTTTAGTCTGTTGGGTAAAGGCAGCTCCTGCACCTGCCTTGTGGCGTTGTTGATGGCGATACGGGACAGGTGCTGTAGAGAGGGCGTGGCAGTGTACACAGGCTTGGTCAGGAGCAGCTGAACCGTCCCGTTGGGTGGGGCCAGGGACTGCGATGCCCCTGACGACGGCCTTTTACTGGTAGTCCTGGACAGCTGCACGTAGTGTTCCACCAGGTGCACCACACTGTCAAACTGCTTGAGCTTGGGCCTGATCAGCACCACCGAATCCAGTTTAAACTTGCCCTCCTTGTACTCGATGCGCAAGTTGGTGGGGCCGGCAGAGGTCATGGCAGAGATGGTGAACAGGTAGTCCCTCTGGGAGCTATCTCGCAACAGGAAGGTACCCTCCGATGCATCCTGGAGAATCTCTTTGGCTTCGTTGGCAGTCAGGCTGCCCCAGTACCAGCCTGTTAGGAGAGAAACACGCATGCATTAGCACAAGGAGACAGGACAAAACACTGGGCTACTCAAACAAAACCCCTTTTATTGATAACAGACGGTAATCCAAATCAAAAGGTCATACACGAACATGTGCACAGTCAGAAACTGTACAACTAAACCTGAATTTAAGCTTTAACCTAAAAATAAAAATCCCTCTATCCTGTCCACAGGAATTTTAAAACAAATTCCACTGGGTTAACATGTTAAATTCTCACAATTTATGTAGTGACTTTTGCAGTAAAATGTATGAGGGGAATCTCTGCAGTTAGCGTACACTGCAGCAGCAACTGTCTGCTATCTCCAACCCCCCCTCCACACAAAAACTTAAGTTTGACTGGATTTGTGAAGGTTAGAAATTCTCCAGTACTTGAATGCAGAGCGTCACATCTGGAGGAAACCTGGCACCATCTTAAGGTGAAGCATGGTGGTGGCAGCATAATGCTGTGGGGATGTTTGAGTGGCAGGGACTGGGAGACTAGTCAGGATCGAGGCAAAGTATAGAGAGATCCTTGATGAAAACCTGTTCCAGAGCACTCAGGACCTCAGACTGGGGTGAAGGGTCATCTTCCAACAGGAGAACAACCCTAAGCACACAGCCAAGACAACACAGGAGTGGCCCAGTTAGAACATCTCTGGAGAGACTTGTAAAATAGCTGTGCTGCTCCCCATCCAACCTGACAAGAGCATGAGAGGATCTGCAGAGAAGAATGGGAGGAACTCACAAATACAGGTGTGCCAAGCTTGTAGTCTCATACCCAAGAAGAATAGAGGCTGTAATCACTGTGCTTTAACAAGGGTCTGAATACTTATCACATTTACATATAAAAAAAAGAAGTTGCTTTGTCATTATGGGGTAGTGTGTAGATTGTTATTTTCATAAATTTTAGAATAAGGCTGTAATGTAACATCTTGAAATGGGTCAAAGGGGTCTGAATAGACAGTCAAAAGTTGACACATCTCAGTCAAGGGTCTTTATTTTTACTATATTGTAGAATAATAGTGAAGACAACACTATGAAATAACACATATGGAATCATGTAGTAACCAAAAAGTGTTAAATCAAAATATATTTCAGATTCTTCAAAGTACACACCCTTTGCCATGGGTGGGCCTGGGAGGACATTGGACCACCCACGGCTACACCCCTGTCCAGTCAGGTGAAATCCATAGATTAGGGCCTAATGAAATTTCAATTGACTGACTCAGTTAAAATGGTTGTATATTATTTTTTTGTATAATTTATTGGACATAAATTACAGTAAATCAGCACCAAGTGATTTATTCCCATGTATAGAGAAACATGATCGAATCAAATGTTAGCAAAATTTGAAATGACGTTTTAGTTAAATATCTGTTTGGGCTTCTTGAGGTCAATTTGCAGTTAACTAATGTAATTATATTACTGTGACTAAGGCAATACAAAGGGGAAGCTGTCCTATGTGCTTTGCTCAGAAAAATACAAATTCTACTTCATATTCATCACCAACATGTGAAAAGTACACTTATGTTTTCAGTTAAAAAAAGTGTTTCCAATGACAAACCAATTAGTAAGCAATGTCTCCTAATAATTGGGGATGTCATTGAAAACACTTATCTGCCATCTTCACATATGTTGATGTTGCTGGAGATGAATATGAAGTTACATTTTTTATTTCCCTTTAATGGTAATACATGCCTCTTAAAATACATTAAAGATACTTTTTTTCTTTGAATAGCCCACATGTCTACCTAATAAATGAACACCTCCATTTTAAGATCACAGCATTGGAACAGCTTTTTGTGCATCTCTTAAAAATAACGATCCGCTCCACAGCATTCCCATAATGGGAATTCTATAAATGCATTAACAGCATTTGAAGTGAAACATACGGTTCATTAGAAAGTAAATGAACACCTTGCTTGTGACTTAATTAAGAAACAGGTACATAAACGCCGAACATATGAATGAAGGCAAATTGTATTAATTCATAGACATGTTCTGAGAATTCTCATTTGAATGCGTCTAATTGTAAAAAAAAGAAAGTCGTCAACTCACAACAGCCTATAACAAAACGTAATATACATTCTGCGACTTGAAAACAAAGTGAAGTGTCTAACAGTACCTCGTGCACGAATTACCACGAATTTCAAGACACTAAACAAGTTACTGTTCAGGATAAATAAGGGTGAAATGCATTCATTGTACGATGAAATACCAAGTGTGCCTTGTTTAGTCATTTTCAACCATGCATAATGAGTACAGACAAGTGCGTACAGCATGACCGCATGCATATCGTGCTAGATAGGGGCACGAGCATGTAGATAAGGTTACTTTCAAACTAGTTTGCTTTACAATCACTTGTTCTCAGGGCCATAGAGATGCATGACTTGAGTTATTACAAAAAATATATATTTTGAAAGTTCAGCTCTCGTTGATTTGTAATTCATAAATGCTATTGACATCGTCATGCTCGCATGTATGGAACGGTACTAGTAAAACTGTACTAGAACGCTGAAAATAGGAACATTAGTAATCATGTCGAAATGTGTGTGGATGTCATCTAAAAGTATAAAATGAGGACATGCACTCACCTGTATTTTTAAGGTCTTTCATGGTCTGAGCGATGCGAGTCTCGTCAGAATCTACAACCCGTGACACTGTATCCGTTCTCTCGTTTTCGATGGTATCCGTGGATTCGGGTGAGTGGCAGGTCATTGGGGAACCACCCGAAATTGCCCAGCCGTAGGCCAAAAGTCATCCGACAAATGCAAAAATATTCCCCAGAAGACAGGCAGTTGCCCCACAGTCGCAAAACCAGTTTCTTCTGCAAGTTTCTTCTCGAATCTTATGTATCGTCCTGTAAATTAATAAAAACACACGTAAATTAATTCAGTTTAGTCACGGACATTCGTGCTAAATAACAGCTAACGTTACATTATAACATATCCGTTAGGTGCTTGACTCCAGCCACCCGAGTCATGGACTGTTCGCTCTGCTACCGTACCGCAAGCGGTAACAATGCACCATCAGGACCCTGAAGAGCTTCTACCCCCAAGCCAAATAGCTATCTGCATTGAACCACCTTTGCACTAACGCATCACAAACTGCTGCTAATGAGATGTATATATATATCTCCTGTTGACTACTAATTTTACCCCTACAGTAATCTACAAATCTACCTCAATTACCTCGTACAGCCTGCACATCAACTCGGTACTGGTACCCCTGTAACATGGAAATATAGCCGTGTGAGAACCCTAACCCCATAAAAGGCGTGTAGTAATTGAATTTCTTGCTGATATGAAAGATGTTTCCAAATCGTACAGCAAGTGACGCGTTTTAACGTTCAGAACGAGCGTCGGGGTTCTAACTCCCCTGCCAGAAGATACTTCAGTAGGCGTTATAAAGGTAGTTGATGTATATGAATGGGGTTACGTTTGCAAAAGCTTTTTAATTATTATTATTTTTTTTAAATTTTAAACATGGCAAGTAAGGGAGCACGAAACAAAGTGGACACTGAAAAGCCTAATTCAGTGACTTGATAAATCTTCAATAAAACAATGTGCAATAGGCTCGATGTTTACCGTTCACTTAAATGCTCGATGTAATTACAATTGCTGCGTGGAAATTAAAGATTAGGAAACGTTTGTCCGCATTCAAATAAATAAAAAACAGATTACGGAACGTTCTGCGAAATCGACTACTTCTCGGAAATTGCAATGGCAGTTAAAACTCACTATATGCAGGGCAGGGGATACTGGAAACAGAAATCCCCATCATCAGCCTTGTTCGGTGTTTGCAGCTTGTATATTGTAGCAATGTTTATTTGATTATTTTGTGTAGGCTACATTAAAGCCTACATTGTGGTCGTGTAAATGTACAACGTTTTTAAATAACCACTGTTCTACAGCCAATAAAGCACGTGCCATGTTGCGTATGTTCACAACACATTTCTAAATGTACAGTTTAGCTATCTAATGCTGACTAGCTAGTTTACAAAGTAAATATACTATAAACAGAGAGTTACATGAATGAAATCTCACCTATTTGCGAGTGGATCCAGCACCAAACGACTACCGATGGTAATTCAAATACACTTCTCCCTAAAGAAAAAGGGGACTAAGATGAATAAACAAAGCACAACACCGCTCGTTAGCTATACACTTCCATGGAACAGCTAGCTAGTTTAGCCATGTCGATCACACTGACAGATTACATAGCTAGGGATTTCCATGTCGTATTATTTATGTTCTGGCGGGCTAAATCAATCAGTTGTCATTTTGGCGATGGCAAACAAACTCCGAATATTTTTCCAACCAGTGGTGCAAAACAGGCAATGACAACGTCTCGCGACCGAGGCAAGTCGGCACGACTCGCTCACTGCTGGTAATGTTCAGATTTAAAACACCATACAGAAAGTCATCAAACCACGCTTGTCTTGTTTTTGGTACAGATCCCAATGACAGTCTTTTCCGCGGCGTTGAATCCCCTTCCTTCGGTATGTGTTTTTAATAACCAAATCCCCATTAAACCCACAGCTACACACAAAATACCGATTTCCAAGAACTTTCCAGGAATCGCGTCACGTGGTGTAGAGCGCAACCATTTTTAAGGTAGTGCCAACTGCCAAGCCAGCTGCACCTCATGAATATAATTGCGTGCATGCGTGTGTGTGTGCGCGCACGTGTATGAGAGCGAATGGAAGAAAGAGAGCGAGTGGGAGAGCGGGAGAGAGAGATACAAAATTCCAAGAAAATCCTTTCGAAGAAACCTGCATTTTCATGGAAACCATGAAGTGTCCCGTTCTAAACCCCAACCCGCCTGTTGTATTAGGCTACAATAAACATGCAATCCCATTTTAAATGGGATTGTGCCCGAATAATTAGTCTAACTAACTTTTTAATTAACCACCTTATTTGTTTTCCTTTGGATATACCGAGTCTTTGTTGGGGAATCACACGTGCTGTTATGCAGGCATAACATTGATTAATGATGGTCATTAAAGATGTAGGGTCCTAGTCAAAATGGGCGCGCTGTCCGCTGGGACTGCCGCCCCAGAGGAGAGATGGATGGGGTGCGGACGCAGCAGGAAAGACGAGCAGGTTCAGGGCCTCAAATCACTTTACACAACAAGTGCATGCTATTTGATAAATGTATGACCTTACTTAGCAATTAGGCCTGGATCCCTGATAGACTTTGACAAATAGGCCTCCTGCTGGCTTCATCGTCAAACATGCAAATAGGCCTAGGGAGAAGATGCAATGCAATAGGTCTGAAAGGAGAATATCACTCACATAGACTGTTATAAAGGCCCTGAAGGGCATCACTATATGTATGTCGGAAAAGGTATTATGGTTCTGTGGACAATGCTTGGGCATCATAGGCTAGTCTAGCCTATCACTATCACCTGGGGGTATGCTGGCGGTCCCTATATAATAAGTAGTTGAAAAAGGTTATGGGTGGGATTATCCATTCTCTGTACTTTGTACAAAAGTATGGGTTCAAACACAAATTTCTGCCCGACATAGAATTTAACGCAAGGGTTAACAGTGTTGGGGAGTGGCGATTAGCGAACTACAAGGTAGACTAGTTCAACTAGTAATTTCACTACATTTTGCAGGCGCTTGGTGGTATTGAGCTAATTCAAACCTTAGTATTTTTTTCAGTAGTTAATTAGCCCTTTTAGCAAAAATGGTCTTACTACTTTGGCATCAAACCTGACTAATTCTCACATGAAACATGTTTTGCAATAGGCTAAATGACATGTTCTGTGAACAGCTGACTCCCGAGTAATCTGTTTTTAAAATTTGTTGTCCGACATTTCATGTTTAGATATGACAATTTTTCGCGAAGTAGTTTGAATGTAGTGACTTAAGTTGCTTTACTTCTTGCAGTGTGAAGTACGCCTAATTGGTAGCTTGGTGAACTATATTTTTTTAGAATAGTTTCCCCACCACTGGTTAAAAACTGAACCACAATAAATGTTTTTGATGCATGGGTTATATAGAGCACATGCTAGAGGCAAAGTCAAATAACATTGTGAATTAGGCCAATAAAAGTTGAAAATGTATACATCAACTGGAGAAGTTTTGCATAAAACGAAAAAATTAATTTAACCTTTATTTAACTAGGCAAGTCAGTTAAGAACAAATTATTATGTACAATGATGGCCTACCAAAAGTAAAACGACCTCCTTCAGGGATGGGGGCTGGGATTAAAAATAATACAAAATATATATATAAATATAGGACAAAACACACATCACGACAAGAGAGACAACACATTGGCTGATGTTTTGGTATTTCGATAACAAATCAGAAGTGGTTAATATGACACAGGTGCTCCTTTGATTTCAAAACGATAACTATAAGGCTGCGTTTCCACAGGCTGCCAAATTCTGATATAAACATGTTCAAATGATTGACAAGATATTTGATCTGATTATGACAAATATCAGATTTGAGCTATCTGTGTGAACGCCGCCTTACTGGCCACAAACATCGAACGTCACACTTATTCAAGGATAGTTTGTAAATATAAAATCCAAGTGCTCCATCTTTCGGTGAGAAGGGTCCTTCACTCACGCCGCCAAACATACCCTAGTAAAACTGACTATCCTACCGATCCTCGACTTCGGCGATGTCATTTACAAAATAGCCTCTAACACTCTACTCAGCAAACTGGATGCAGTCTATCACAGTGCCATCCGTTTTGTCACCAAAGCCCTATATACCACCCACCACTGCGACCTGAATGCTCTAATGCTCTCGCTACATATTCGTCGCCAGACCCACTGGCTCCAGGTCATCTATAAATCTTTACTAGGTAAAGCCCCGCCTTATCTCAGCTCACTGGTCACGATAACAATACCCACCCGTAGCACGCACTCCAGCAGGTATATGTCACTGGTCATCCCCAAAACCAACACCCCCTTTAGCCGCCTTTCCTTCCAGTTCTCTGCTACCAATGACTGGAACGAATTGCAAAAATCGCTGAATCTGGAGACTTATATTTCCCTCACTAACTTTAAACATCAACTATCCGAGCAGCTAACCGATCGCTGCAGCTGTACATAGCCCATCTGTAAATAACCCACCCATCCCCATATTGTTTTTATTGACTTTTCTGCTCTTTTGCACACCAGTATTTCTACTTGCACACCATCATCTGCACATCTATCACTCCAGTGTTAATTTGCTAAATTGTAATTACTTGCTACTATGGCCTATTTATTGTCTTACCTCCTTGCACGCCATTTGCACACACTGTATATAGACTTGTTTATTCCATGTGTAACTCTGTGTTGTTGTTTGTGTCGCACTGCTTTGCTTTATCTTGGCCAGGTCGCAGTTGTAAATGAGAACTTGTTCTCAACTAGCCTACCTCGCTAAATAAAGGTGAAATTTAAAAAAAGGATACAGGTTGTTTTTTAGTGGTACTTCCGCCAGTAGATGGCAGCAAAAACCCTGGCTCTGTTGACGCCGACGTCAGAGAGGAAACTAAATCGGCGAATAAGACAATCTCGCGCTAATAAAAAAAGAAAATGGTGGACGCGCGGATGTTTTGAAAGGGCTCCAAAGTTTATCAACACATATGACATGTTTTTAAATTTGGGACACCTTTGTCTTTTGTGAATCAACGCCTACAGTGATTGTGAGTCTAATAGCATTTCATGTATATTTTTGTTAAAACATTTTGGTAGCTGGCTAACGTTACAGTCAGTACTACTAGTAGGTTATTTTTTGTATTTTACTAGGCAAGTCAGTTAAGAATAAATTATTATTTTCAATGACGGCCTAGGAACTGCCTGTTCAGGGGCAGAACAACAGATTTCTACATTGTCAGCTCAGGGATTCGATCTTGCAACCTTTCGCTTACAAGTTTAACGCTCTAACCACTTGGCTACTTGCAGCCCCGGTTAGTTCTTTAGCAACTATATAAACAAAATTATAATTTTCTGTGAATTTAAACGTTCTCTAGCTAGACAGCTAAATGTCAACCCATCTATTTTGTAGATAGCTACTGAATAAAGTGTTAGCTTTTCTGAAAATCACACCGATTCAAATCTGACATGATTTGATCTCTCATTTTAAGGGGAGCCATGGACACAGTGGAGACTCGATTCACCCATTTGTTGCAGCCTATCCGGGAGCTCACGAAAAACTGGGACATTGATGTAGCCTCGGAGTTGGCAGATTATCTAGAGGAGGTAGGAATGAGCCCGTGGCATGCACTATGGGGCAAATCATGTAAACAAAATAGACTTAAAGTACTGTATTAACAACAATGTTGTGTGTCAACACACAAACGCAGCCTTGAATTGAGTCGCTAAATGGGTTGAAAATCACACAGACCAAGGCTGGAGTAGACTGTTAAGAAAACTTGTCCTCTCACACATTGATATACACTGCACTTACCACTGTCATTTTGTCTCTGGTCTGGCAGTTGGATGAGATGTGCATCTCGTTCAACGGGGGCAAAACCACTCTTAACTTTGCAGAGGCAGCGCTGCTCATACAAGGCTCAGCCTGCATTTACAGCAAGAAGGTGAGAAGTTGTTTGGTAGAAAAGAAGAACATCATAGGCTGGTTTCATATAATATTCCTGACTTGTTGTCCAAAAGTAACTATGTGATCCAGATAATTTTACCGTTTTAAAACTCGTTTCCTGCAATTCTACACATCTTGTCAAGGGGCTGAGAGAGAGAACATTCAATTTTAAAGCTAATTTCCTTCAATTCTTCTACACATTTTGCCATGGGGCTGAGATAAATTGTAGTTTTAATGTTAATTTTCTGCAATTCTACACTTTTTTTGCCATGGCTTATGCAATCTATCTGAGTGACTCAAACATTATAACAAAATCAACTGTCTAGTCAACTGCATGACTGTCTAATTTTTATTTTAGTGATTGTTAGTTCTCAAAGATGATATATATATTTTTTTAAACATATAGGTCCATTATCTTTTCTACACAGTTTATATCTGGCTTAAGTGGTTTCAGTTTACACAAAGTTTTCCATTCCTCAAATTATTTTCAAAACAAAATCATATAATTATTTTATCACATTTTTTGGGGGGGAGGCAACAATTTAGCAGGAGGCTGCTGCTAAATCAATATAGGGGAAACACTTTATTAAAATGCATTATTTTGTTATTGTTGTTTGATTCAGGTGGAGCATTTGTACAACCTGGTGTACCAAACTCTGGACTACATCAATGACAGAAACAAGAAGTAAGTACAGGGCCTTCAGAAAGTATTCACACCCCTTGACTTTTTCCACATTTTGTTGTTACAGCCGGAATTAAAAATGAATTAAGTTGAGATTTTGTCACTGGCCTACACACAATACCCCATAATCAAAGTGAAATTATGTTTTTAGACATTTTTACAAATAAGAAATTAAAAGCTGAAATGTCTTGAGTCAATAACTATTCAACCCATTTATGGCCAGCATAAATAAGTTCAGGAGTAAATATGTGCTTATTGTGATTTTTGAATGACTACTTCATCTCTGTACTACACACATAAAATGATCTGTATGGTTCCAAAGTCGAGCAGTGAATTTCAAACACAGAAAGGCAGTGAAAAGAAGGAAGCCTGTACAAAATATAAATATTCCAAAACATGCATCCTGTTTGCATCTAAAGTAAAACTGCAAACAAATATGTCAAATAAAATAACTTTATGTCCTGAAGACAAAGCATTGGCCTAGTTATAGTAGACTTAAATTGGCTTTAAAATCTATGGCAAGGCCTGAAAATGTCTGTCTAGCAATGATCAACAACCAACTTGATAAAGTTTGAAGAATTTAAAAATAATGTGAAAATATTGTACAATCAAAGTGTGCAAAGATCTTAGAGACTTACCCAGAAAGACTCACAGCTGTAATCACTGCCAAAGGTGATTCTAACATGCTAATTCTAATATGTAAATGAGATATTTCAGTATTTCATTTTCAAAAATGTCTAGAAACATGCTTTCACTTTGTCATTATGTGGTATTGTGTGTAGATGGGTGGGGGGGGGGATTTGGGGTTTTAGGCTGTGTTTCTGTATAGCACTTTGTGACATTGGCTGATGTGAAAAGGGCTTTTATAAAATACATTTTTAGATTGAATCAATTTTGAATTCCGGCTGTAGCGCAACACAATGTGGAATAAGTCAAGGGGTATGAATACTTTCGGAAGGCACTGTACCCTGCCTCGCTCCCTGTGAACACACACATGCCCACTCAAGTCACCAGTCTTCATGCTGCTCTGCTTCTTCACTTCCTTTCCCATCGAGTTAAAGGGATTTGTACCTGTCATTTTCAGGAAAGATAAACGAGCAGTGACATCTGGAGAGGATGGCACGGATGGGGTCTCATCCAACAATGCTAATGATGATGACGGCGGGGTAAGAGTGTGGAGCTGGGGGCGGTGACAGTTGGGCGAGGGAACCCTGGCCAAAGAGAGCCATAGGGTGTGTGTAGCAGGCTTTAGTTCTGGCCCAACACTGTTATCACCTGATTTGACTGATGTTTGTTGTTCCCCCAGTTTGACTCCTTAGACCAGGATACAACAGATGTCTCACTGCAGTCAGAGTTGAAGAATGAGGCCAACACAGTGAGTGTTCCCCTCTGGAAACATTTAACCCTTTATAAATGCCCCCCTAGAATGTACAATATATTGATTGGTGTTTCAATCAGACTAAATTAATTGTGTGTGTGTATCCATAATTCTTTCTGTGTAAATTATTGCCCTGTGTGTTCCTTAGAATGTGGACGTGGCCCCTCTTCCCCCAGAGTCTCTGATTCCTCCTGAGGCGTTTGAGAAACAGAAGCTGCTTCTCATTAGGTGGGTTCCAAGTCCACGGCCTAAACCGCCCTCAACATGATGAACTTTTCTGTAGAATAACTATGAAACATTATAAGCCTTGCCATATGTAGCAGCCTTACTTTTTGATGGAACACATTACTTCAGATGGCTGTCGTATCAATGTTTGTTTGTGTATTTTCCCTGTTTGTATGTGCTGCAGTCTGAAAGGAGAGGTGCTGGGCAGCTGTAAGGACTTTAAGATGAACACGTTCTGTCCGGACACCCTGGGTATCATCCGCCTCTTCCTGGCCTCCTCTCAGTCCCACTTCCTCAGGGACGCCCTGTCTGACGCACCCCTGGTCCCCGTCTCCCTGTTCGGGCACCAAGGTAGAGATGGATACAGTATATCGACAGTTGTACATTACTGTGTCTAGGTCTATATACTGTACACAACTGTAGTCAAGCCAAAACAGCCGACTGATCATAGAAAACACCCCATAGATTTGGTTTCTCTGGGGGCGTTTGTGATGCGTTTTGCCTCCAACAGAGCACTAAATCCCATACCATGTTGCAAGGACCAGCTGAAATGGAATATACAGTTCTTTAATGTGTATTTCTAAGCTATGGCCGGGTGTTGACTTCCTTATTGTTGTTGTGTGTCCAGATGACGCAGAGCTTGCAGCAGGGGATGCCATGTCGGGCGTTGCCGGGGACGATGGTGCTGATGCCGGTGCGGAGAACTTCCTGACCCTGGAGGACAACGGGATGGAGATGGACCAGGGACCTGAGGAACATATTGACAGACACCAGGTAGGAACGTAGAAATATCTCTCTCTTACACACACACATACTCCTACACATATATATAGATATATATTGCCTTCAGAAAGTGTTCACACCCCTTGACTTTTTCCACATTTTGTTGTCACAGCCTGAATTTAAAACACACAATACCTCATAATGTCAAAGTAGAATTGTGTTTTCTGAAATTTTCATAAATGAATAAAAAAATTAAAAGCTGAAATGTTTTGAGTCAATAAGTATTCAAGCCCTTTGTTATGGCAAGCCTAAGTTCAGCAGTAAAAATCTTATCAAATCAAATTGTATTAGTCACATGCGCCGAATACAACAGGTTTAAGTTTCACCTTAGTGAAATGCTTATTTACGAGTTCCTAACCAACAATGCAGTAAAAAATAAATAATAAGAAATAAAAGGAACAAGTAATTAAAGAGCAGCAGTTAAATAACAATAGCGAGACTATATACAGGGGGTACCGGTACAGAGTCAACTTGCAGGGGGACCGATTAGTTGAGGTAATATGTACATGTAGGTAGAGTTATTAAAGGGACTATGCATAGATGATAACAACAGAGAGTAGCAGTAGTGTAAGGGGGGGGGGACAATGCAAATAGTCTGGGTGGCCATTTGATTAGATGTTCACGAGTCTTATGGCTTGGGGGTAGAAGCTGTTTTGAAGCCTCTTGGACCTAGACTTGGTTCTCCGGTACCGCTTGCCGTGTGGTAGCAGAGAGAACAGTCTATGACTAGGGTGGCTGGAGTCTAGCACCTAACGGATATGGTATAATGTAACGTTAGCTGTTATCTAGCTATTTTTAGGGCCTTCCTCTGACACTGCTTGGTATAGAGGTCCTGGATGGCAGGAAGCTTGGCCCCAGTGATGTACTGGGCCGTATGCACTACCCTCTGTAGAGCCTTGTGGTTGGAGGCCGAGCAGTTGCCATACCAGGCAGTGATGCCATACCAGGCAGTGAACCTCGATGGTGCAGCTGTAGAACCTTTTGAGGAATGGGTTTTGTCGTGCCCGCTTCACGACTGTCTTAGTGTGTTTGGACCATGACATTGGTGATGTGGACACCAAGGAACTTGAAACTCAACTTGCTACACTACATCCCCGTCCTTGAGAATGGAGGCGTGCTCGGTCCTCCTTTTTCATGTAGTCCACAATCATCTCCTTTGTCTTGATCACGTTGAGGGAGAGGTTCTTGTCCTGGCACCACACGGCCAGGTCTCTGACCTCCTCCCTATAGGCTGTCTCGTTGTTGTCGGTGATCAGGCCTACCACTGTCGGCAAAACTTAATGATGGTGTTGGAGTCGTGCCTGGCCGTGGAGTCATGAGTGAACAGGGAGTACAGGAGGGGACTGAGCACGGACCCCTGAGGGGCCCCTGTGTTGAGGATTAGCGTGGCGGATGTGTTGTTACCTACCCTTATCACCTGGGGGTGATAAGGCCCATCAGGAAGTCCATGATCCAGTTGTAGAGGGAGGTGTTTAGTCCCAGGGTCCTTCGCTTAGTGATGAGCTTTGAGGGCACTATGGTGTTGAACGCTGAGCTGTAGTCAATGAATAGTATTCTCACATAGGTGTTCCTTTTGTCCAGGTGGGAAAGGGCAGTGTGGAGTGCAATACCAACTGCATCATCTGTGGATCTGATAGGGCTGTACGCAAATTGGAGTGAGTCTAGTCACTTAAGTGGCATGGACTCACTCTGTGTGTTACAATAGTGTTTAACATGATTTTTGAATGACTAACTCATCTCTATACCTCACACATACAATTACCTGTAAGGTCCCTCAGTCGAGCAGTGAATTTCAAACACAGATTCAACCACAAAGACCAGGGAGGTTTCCAATGCCTCGCAAAGGTCCCCTATTGGTAGATGGGTAGAAAATAAATACAAAGCAGACATTGAATATCCCTTTGGACATGGTGAAGTTATTAATTATACTTGAATGGTGTATCAATACACCCAGTCACTACAAAGATACAGGCGTCCTTCCTATCTCAGTTTCCGGACAGGAAGGAAACTGCTCAGGGATTTCATCATGAGGCCAATGGGGGCTTTAAAACAGCTACATAGTTTAGTGGCTGTGATAGGAGAAAACTGAGCATGGATCAACAACATTGTAGTTACTCTACAATACTAACCTAATTGACAGAGTGAAACTAAGGAAATCTATAGAGGATACAAATATTCCAAATCATGCATCCTGTTTGCAATAAGGCACTAAAGTAATACTGCAAAAAGTGTGGCAAAGCAATTCACCTTTTGTCCGGAATACATGTCATGTTTGGGGCAAATCTAATACAACACATTACTTAGTACTGCTCTCCATATTTTGAACCATATTGGTGGCTGCATCATGTTATGGGTATGCTTGTAATCGTTAAGGACTAACGGGTTTTTGAGGATATAAAATCAATGGAATGGAGCTAAGCACAGGCAAAATCCTAGAGGAAAACTTGGTTCAGTCTGCTTTCCACCAGACACTGGGAGAACAATTCACCTTTCAGTAGGACAAAAACCTAATACACAAGGCCAAATCTATACTGGAGTTGCTTACCAAGAAAACAATGAATCTTCCTGAGTGGCTGAATTACATTTTTGACTTAAATCTGCTTGTAGAGCTAAGGCAATACATGAAAATGGTTGTCTAGCAATGGTCAACAACCAATCTGACAGAGCTTGAAGAATGTAGAAAAAAATTATTGGCAAATATTGTACAATCCAGGTGTGCAAAGCGCTTAGATACTTACCCAAATATACTTACATCTATAATCGCTGCCAAAGGTGATTCTAACGTGTTAACACAGGAGTGTGGATACTTATATAAATGAGATATTTCTGTATTTCATTTTCAATAAATTTGAAAAAAGACAGCATTTTTGTCACTTTGTCATTATGGGGTATTTAATAGATTTTGAATTCAGGCTGAAATACAACAAAATGTGGAATAAGACCATGGTTTTGAATACTTTCCAAATGCACTGTATATACATGCATACCTGCATAGGAACCGTAGGTTTCACACATGCCTAGTTCCATTGCAGCTAGTAACCCCTTTATTGTAGCCCTTTTATGGGACCTTGTGTTGAATTGTGTACGATTTTGTATTATCATGTGTTCTGTTTATTGATGTCTTGTTCTAACTTGTTCTCTCACAGGCCCCCAGTGAAGGGAGGCTGTTGAGGGAGAGGGGAGGAGTCCAGCAGCTCTCTGAGGAGGAGCAGAAGAAACAGAGGAAGGAGGAGGAGAGGGCCCAGATGGTACGGTTACCCGTCACAACCACAGACACGGGGGATAAACCACCATACATTTCGAGATAAAAAAATAACCATTCTAGTACGCACTTAGTTTTTTGTTGTTGTCTTTGTGATGTGAGGATTGTTGTGATGCAGGCAAACATGTGGAGGTTACATGACCTTTATGATACAGTGGGCGAGGACAAGCCTCTGAAAACAGGTGAGGAAACATTTTCCTATCGATGAGATGCTGTCCAACTGACTCTTACTCACTGAGAGGATGTCAGTGTATTTTCTATGAGGGGTCCTGTCTGTGTTAAATGTGTGTTCTTTCACCATAGGAAGATGTTATAAGGTTCCTCCGGGTTTGGATGATTCTGGGAAGCGAAAAAGGAAAGGCCTCTCTGCGCTGCAAGACTTCTGGACCTGGTACACTGGCACCTGTAAGTAGTGTGTGTTGGTGTTTTTATGAAGACTGTGACTCGGATGGAATATACCTGACAAATGCCTCCTCTTGTTGCAGATGACCCCCGTGAACCCAGGCTAAAGAATGGACCCACGTATACAGGTAAGGGTGGATCTCATAACTAAATGACAGGAGATAGAGGCGTTATCTTTTCAACCCTCTATTATTTGGCGCTTACAGCAAGTGGTATTTCTGTTACAGACTTGAACTACATCTATATGAGTCAAATGAAAGACAAGCTGAAGACCCGGAAGAGGATTCTTGGAAAAACAGTATGTGTTTGTACTGCTATGGGTCATGATGCACGAAGCAGTTGCTGTTTTTATGTACTGAACATACAACCTTTTGCCCTTACAGGGTGTGTTTGTGTCTGACGAGGAGCTGAGAAGGACGTACCTGCAGCTGGACGAGAGAGAAGAGAGGGAGGAGGAGTTAGAGGGCCTCAGACACCACGACCCCCTAGGCCTGCTCGATGACCTCTCTGACAACGAACATGACCCTTTGACCGATGAAGCCCCAGCTGACTTCCTGAGTGGACAGGACTTCGTACCAGGTAGACACTGTCCTGTCTGTCTTTCTATCTCTCAGACCACATTCACTCCTGCTATTAACTGCACATATTGTAAGGCAAGGTGTAAACAGAGCCATGAGGTCTCGACTGTGTGACTGTAGAGTTGGACTAATGTATTAGTGTCACTCCACAATGATATGTTACTTGACAACACAAAACACAGATGTTAAAACCACTTTGTGGACCACTCAGGAAAGTTTTAAGACACTGTAGGCAATCCTAGGCAAAGATGGTATAGTTCTGAGTATGTTTACAATGTTTCTGTCGCTGCCAGGGGCAGACGTGGACGGACTGAGTTACGAAGACCTGGTGAAGAAGAGTGTGGTACGTATATATGGTCTCAATGAGCCAGTCTTTCTGGGTCATGTTACAGCGAGAAATACTAGAGGGTTCTGTGTAGCTAGTCACTGATGTTCCTGATGCCCCCCCCCACTTCCTTCATATTTCAGGAGCAGTTCCTAGTGAACTCCCAGGGTTATGCCCAGGAGACGGCGCTGTCGAAAAGAGTGAAGGAATGGGAGGATAAAATACGACCGGAACTCACCTATCAGGTAAGATTCAATGGCTTACTTTACAGACATTTTGCTGTAGATCAAGTATCTATTCTATTCTAATGGAAAATGATATCATTGTTCACCCCGTTGGTGATTTCTAGTGTTGGCTAAACCTCCTGACCCCATGTCTCTGTAGGAGGTGCGTGCTACCTTTGACATCCATGACTATGGGGACAGGATCGTAGCGGCTTTGAGCAGTGTGGGCCAGAGGAGGACCTTCTCCTCTATAGTCCACGGCATGGACAACTTCGAGGCCTGCAAATACATGCTGGCTTCCCTTCAACTGGTGAGTGTGTGTGTGATTGTGCTGTATTCAATTCATTCAATCTAATCAAGCATAATCAGCCACTGTCTGGAGTTTAGTCTGACACTGAACACTTGATATTTCGAGATACTTGATTTTATTCTTTGACAAATGAGTTTGATAGCTTCTAGTTCAAGGTGTATTTGTCTACAGTAACTCCCATTACTCTACCATCAGGACACTGTGCCATCAGGTTATTATCATGCTCTCTCCTCTTCAGGCCAACGATTACACAGTGGAGATCGACAGGAGTGAGGGTCTCGAGGAAAGCATCGACACCATGGGACTCACTCTGCTCAGCAAACACCGGGCCAACCAACGATTCAAGAAAGCCCCTGCAGCAACCTTCGACCCTATATGACTCAGACATCTCCTGATCCTGTGTGTGTGCGCTCTTGCTTCCTACCGACTCCGTGGGGGACTAGAGACCCATTACTCTGAAACGTGGTACGCACTCCTGTGTGTGACGCCACTTGTGCCTACCGGACCACTGGTACTGACCTGCTCTATCAACAACCTGGCTGCACCTATTCTCTCCTCACGTACTTGCTCTTTAATTTCACCCCCCTGTCTATTGTTTGATCTTTGGTGTCTCTGTCCTCTGTATGTCTTGTCTGTATCATGTCTGTGTATTCCTCTGGTTCTGTCAAGAGAAATAATCTCTCTTTACCTCATTCACCTGCATCTACACAATATATTTACCAGATGTGGCACTCAGGGTATGTTGGTAGTATTGACTGACCCTAAGAATTATCACCCTGTTCACAATGTTTGCCTTCGTATCTATGACAATTCTATACGTTGGTTTTTATTTGCATATTTGTCCAAGTGGTGTAGAACTCATACATTTTCTATATCAGATGAGGACTTTTAAGAAAAATGTGATCATTCAAGAGAACAACCTAAATTGGGAAATTATGTTTCACTGGTTTGTAAGGAAATTATATATAGATTTTTTTAATGGCCAAAAACTTGTGTATAATAATAAAACGAGCATGTAGATTATATGAAGACACTTTCAATATTGCAACACCTAGTAGTGTCTTTATACTAGTGATTGTAGTGCCCTTGACAAAAGACTAGTATGAAGACAATTTCATATCCTAACCATTATTGGTGTCAGACAAAAACAATTTATTGCACACACAGAATCACCATAGCCTCGACGAAGCGTCCATATTGTTGTGGTTCATTCTGGTCTGAGAACAATTCACAGGGCCTCATTTCTGATGGAGGATTATTGTTATCTGGACATTGGGATCAGCTTAAGTGTAACATACTAAAGGCCTTTGATAGTCTTGTTGGTGTGGTTACCGTCATTCATTCAGAGAGTTTGACGTAGCTCTTTATATGGTTCCTGACGCTCTCAGCGATCTGCACGTCGTCCTTCATCCTGTTGTAATAGTCCAGGAACAGCCCATCTGGGTTGACCAGGTAGATGAGGATGGTGTGGTCCACTATATAGTCCCCGTCCTCATCCTTCGGTCCAGGGCTGGCGTACACCCTGTAGTCCTTCCCTGCCACCTTCACCTCCTCTGGGGTACCCGTCAGGCCGATCAGCCGGGGGTGGAAGTCCTTCACGTACCTCTCCAGGGCCGCCACGTCGTCTCGTTCCGGGTCGACCGTCACAAATAGCGGTTGGACCGCGGGGAGAGACCGGTCCTTGTCCAGAGCGCTGACCACAGCAGATATCTTATCCAGCTCATCGGGGCAGATGTCAGGGCAGTGGGTGAAGCCAAAGTAGAGGAGCACCCAGCGACCCAGGAAGTCTCTTTTGGTCCTGCGGTGCCCCCTGTGGTCGAGGAGGCTGAAGTCTCCCTGGCCCAGGGCCAACTTTTTCAACTGCTCTATCCGCTGCATTTGGTGATTTTGCTGCTTCTCGTTACGCACGTACCACCAGGTGCCAAGCAGACCCCCGCCGAACAGCAGGGTGACCACCAGGCGCGTTCGCAGCCTGATCTTGGCTGTGGAGGTGTTGGGTCCCTGGGAGAGGGCGACCCTCTGAGTGAAAAGGGGTAGGGAGAAGGGGCCACGGGAACTCCCCAGTGTCTGTTGCGGGTGTGTAAAAGGGCCATATAGCCCTGTCCTATGTTTAGGGGTATGGTGTCCACAGAGGGGTGCCTGTGAGGCGAGCCATGCCCTCTGGGTGTGGTTTGTGGAGCCAGAAGTCTGTTGGACTGTTGAAGACCTCAAGGTGCATCTCAGGAGTCTCCCAGACGTAGCATGGAGGTCACCCCCTATGAAGCCTACAAGTCCCAGCATATTTCCCCCAGCAAACCTAGAGGGGGGGTTGAGAATAAAGGGTCATCACTAGTCACCACAGCCACAAACCCTGTCTATTTCTACAATTTATCTTCTTAAAATGTGAGTGTTAAACCGAACCTAATTATTTGAATGCGTTTTTAAGAAAAAGCCAATTCTGACTTTGCGGCTGTGGTAACTAGGGGAAAACAGAAAAGTGAGAATGTAAGCAAGCTATGTGTTCCCAAGGCATACCAGCCCATTCAAATAAAATTGTATTCGTCACATACACAGATGGTAATGCGAGTGTAGTGAAATGCTTGTGCTTCTAATAATATAATAAAGTAATATATAACAAGTAATCTAACAATACCCCAACAACTACCTAATACAGACAAATCTAATTGGGTTAATGAGAATATGTACTTATTTTTATTTAACCTTTATTTAACCAGGTAGGCTAGTTGAGAACAAGTTCTCATTTGCAACTGCGACCTGGTCAAGATAAAGCGTAGCAATTCGACACATACAACAACACAGAGTTACACATGGAATAAACAAAACATACAGTCAATAATACAGTAGAACAAAAGAAAACAAAAAGTATATATACAGTGAGTGCAAATGAGGTAAGATAAGGGAGTTAAGGCAATAAATAGGCCATGGTGGCGAAGTAATTACAATATAGCAATTAAACACTGGAATGATAAATCGGCAGAAGATGAATGTGCAGGTAGAGATACTGGGGTGCAAAGGAGCAAAATAAATAAATACCAGTATGGGGATGAGGTAGGTAGATAGCCTATCTGTAAACAGCCCATCTATGTACAGGTGCAGTGATCTGTAAAATGCTCTGACAGCTGGTGCTTAAAGCTAGTGAGGGAGATGTGAGTCTCCAGCTTCAGAGATTTTTGCAATTCGTTCCAGTCATGGGCAGCAGAGAACTGGAAGGAAAGATGACCAAAGGAGGAATTGGCTTTGGGGGTGACCATTGAGATATACATGCTAGAGCGCGTGCTGCTATGGTGACCAGTGAGCTGAGATAAGGCGGGGCTTTACCTAGCAGAGACTTGAAGATAACCTGTAGCCAGTGGGTTTGGCGACGAGTATGAAGCGAGGGCCAACCAACAAGAGTGTACAGGTCGCAATGGCGGGTAGTGTATGGGGCTTTGGTGACAAAACGGATGGCACTGTGATAGACTGCATCCAGTTTGTTGAGTAGAGTTGGAGGCTATTTTATAGATGACATCACCGAAGTCGAGGATCGGTAGGATGGTCAGTTTTTCGAGGGTATGTTTGGCAGCATGAGTGAAGGATGCTTTGTTGCGATATAGGAAGCTGATTCTAGATTTAATTTTGGATTGGAGATGCTTAATGTGAGTCTGGAAGGAGAGTTTACAGTCTAACCAGACACCCAGGTGTTTGTAGTTGTCCACGTATTCTAAGTCAGAGCCGTCCAGAGTAGTGATGCTGGACGGCCGAGCAGGTGCGGGCAGCGATCGATTGAAAAGCATGCATTTAGTTTTACTTGCGTTTAAGAGCAGTTGGAGGCCACAGAAGGAGAGTTGTATGGCATTGAAGCTCGTCTGGAGGTTAGTTAACACAGTGTCCAAGGAGGGGCCATAAGTATACAGAATGGTGTCGTCTGCGTAGAGGTGGATCAGAGAATCACCAGCAGCAAGAGCAACATCATTGATGTATACAGAAAAGAGAGTCGGCCCGAGAAATGAACCCTGTGGCACACCCATAGAGACTGTCAGAGGTCCAGACAACAGGCCCTCCGATTTGACACACTGAACTCTATCAGAGAAGTAGTTGGTAAACCAGGCGAGGCAATCATTTGAGAAACCAAGGCTGTCGAGTCTGCCAATAAGAATGTTGTGATTGACAGAGTCGAAAGCCTTGGCCAGGTTGATGAATACGGCTGCACAGTAATGTCTCTTATCGATGGTGGTTATGATGTTTAGAACCTTGAGTGTGGCTGAGGTGCACCCGTGACTGGCTCGGAAACCAGATTGCATAGGGGAGAATGTACAGTGGAATTCGAAATGGTCAGTAATCTGTTAACTAGGCTTTCGAAGACCTTAGAAAGACAGGGTAGGATAGATATAGGTCTGTAGCAGTTTGGGTCTAGAGTGTCACCCCCTTTGAAGAGGGGGATGACCGCGGCAGCTTTCCAATCTTTGGGAATCTCAGACGATACGAGAGGTTGAACAGGCTAGTAATAGGGGTTGCAACAATTTCGGCAGATAATTTTAGAAAGAGGGGGTCCAGATTGTCTAGCCCAGCTGATTTGTAAGGGTCCAGATTTGGCAGCTCTTTCAGAACATTGGCTATCTGGATTTGGGTAAAGGGGAAATGGTGGGGGCTTTGGCGGGTTGCTGTGGAGGGTGCCGGGCAGTTGACCGGGGTAGGGGTAGCCATGTGGAAAGCATGGCCAGCCGTAGAGAAATGCTTATTGAAATTCTGAATTATAGCGGATTTATCGGTGGTGACAATGTTTCCTAGCCTCAGAGCAGTGGGCAGCTGGGAGGAGGTGCTCTTATTCTCCATGGACTTTACAGTGTCCCAGAACTTTTTTGAGTTAGTACTACAGGATGCAAATTTCTGTTTGAAAAAGCTTGCCTTAGCAGAACGCCACATGATGTTTTTGTGCTGGTCAAGGGCAGACAGGTCTGGAGTGAACCAAGGACTATATCTATTCCTAGTTCTACATTTTTTGAGCGGGGCATGCTTATTTAAGATGGTGAGGAAGGCAGGTAGAAGTATAAGGATGAGTGATGGCCGAGCAGCATAGTAGATGGTATAAAATACAGTATATACATGTGATATGAGTAATGTAAGATATGTAAACATTTAATGTGGCATTGTTTAAAGTGTCCAGTGATTAGGTCTCAATGTAGGCAGCAGTCAATCTGAGTTAGCGATTGCTGTTTAGCAGTCTGATGGCCTTGCGATAGAAGCTGTTTCACAATCTTTCAGTCCCAGCTTTGATGCACCTGTACTGACCTCGCCTTCTGGATGATAGCAGTGTGAACAGGCAGTGGCTCGGGTGGTTGTTGTCCTTGATGATCATTCAATCTAATAACACCCCAGAATTTAGCTCTGTAATTGTCCTGGCCCTGTCAAACCATACCACAATCATACTTGTCAAACCATACCACACAGCACTACTACCAAGACAGTACAGGTTTAGAAACTGACTAGTAGGCGACTCAAGCTAAACTGCATCAGTCCAGCTTGAATGGCTGGCTATCTGGCTAAGCCTAAAACCTACCTGCTTTAGATGCAGACGTTTTTATGAGTAATGACAGAACTCTTTAAAAGTAGTCATGCTTTCATTCAACATGCCGGTTATCTTATACTATCCCATTATGATGGCAAAATGGATAACATATCTAGGCTAGCTACCTCAACTTCCTGGCTGGTCGACCTTTAAATGCACACACTGATCATGTGATACTGATGTTACATGTCCTGGTCTTTTCAGATATGTTTATTCGACAATACCGATATGTAATAAATAAACAAAACAAAAACGACTATTGTGAACAATGCAACAATTGGTAAATGTGTTTGACAGTTGTGTTGTTACAAAAGAGTTAGATTTTTTTTTTTACATGTTGAAGTCATATCGGCAGATTCGTGTATATCTCTGTTTCTGTCCTAGACGTTCCACTAGGTGGTGCTGTTGTCTCTCCTACATGCTGCAGAGTTCACCAGAGTTCAAATGTACATGAATTCTTTCAGTTTATCTTCTTTCTTTCACGTGTAGGTAATGTGTTGGTGCTGGATATCCAATGATTTCATCGGACATGTCCGCATGGTTAGATACTTCCATGGTTAAAGATATCATCGGAATAGGGCAACAGATAAACAAATACAAAAATAGAGATAGAAAAATAAACATAGGCTCTGAAAAGGTAGGCTCCATTCTATTTATCTTGCAACCTGCTACCTACATTTAACATTTACATTTAAGTCATTTAGCAGACGCTCTTATCCAGAGCGACTTACAAATTGGTGCATTCACCTTATGACATCCAGTGGAGCAGCCACTTTACAATAGTGCATCTAAATCTTTTAAGGGGGGGGGGGGGGGTGAGAAGGATTACTTTATCCTATCCTAGGTATTCCTTAAAGAGGTGGGGTTTCAGGTGTCTCCGGAAGGTGGTGATTGACTACCTCTCACCAATCCTGCTCCATTATTTGTCTGAGAACGAAGGCCGACACAGCAATTTGTGTTTAGGGTAAATACATCCCCAATCAATGAACGACAGAATGATTTTTTCCCCCTTATCTGACCACAGATGATATATTTGATCTCGATGTACTGGTGTAGCTTGTGATTTTGATGAGGAAATCATTGATTCACTTGAGCTCACTTCCAGACAGTGTTTTTCCATGCTTATAGTAGTGGTGTGTTTTTATACCATGGTGTGTGCGTGTACATTTGTGCGTGCGCCACTGGATGAGTCATATTATATATACTGTCCATAATGTCAATACACACCATCATATAGATATATTGTATATTTATATTCCAGACTCTGACATTGCTCGTTCTAATTTTTCTTATAATTCCTTTCTTTTTCTTTTGGGGATTTGAGTGTTTTATTTTGTATTGTCAGGTATTACTGCACTGTTAGAGATCGGAAAACATAAGCATTTCACGACACTCGCGATAACATCTGCAAAATACCTATGTGTATGCGGCCAATAACATGTGATTTTATTATTATAGTTACTCTCGCACCACCTTGCTGAGCTTTGGTCACTAACCTCAGTTCTGGCCCATATTCTCTCCCCCCCCCCTCTCTCCTCTCTCCTCTCTCCTCTCTCTCTCTCTTTTCATCTTATTCACTGGAGTTGTAATCTATGACTACGGCTGTTTTTCATCTCTTTCTTTTCCTCTGTCTCTTTCTCATGGGATATGTTTGCCTTTCAAATTAAAAACGAATTTTGATATTTTTACCGATGTAGTAGTGGTTATGTAGTGCATAATACAATGTAGGCCTTCTGGTAAGATGCATTGTGTTGTTCTACAGTAATAAGTGCAAATGTAAATGCCCCCAAGCAGTACCCAGGCTATAATAACTAGATTATGTAAATTGAGTCTGAGTCTGCTGATGAATTAAAACTAGTGTGGTAGAGTTAATTTGAGTTAAGCAGAGCTGGGTTGTGTAGTCTCTCTAATGTTTAGTGTTTTGATATTAAGATGTTAGGTAATTACTGGGCTTATGTTAGCGATTTGTTATGAAGCCATTTCTTGTTATAAGAGGCATTATGTGGTATAGCTGTAATGCAATGAATGTGGTGATTATTATGCTGCACTGTTATTAGTGTGCTGGTTTAAATGTTTAAATGTTAATGTTATTCAGGCCGCTCTGCCTTGGTCTCCGGGGCGGAAATTCACACTAATGAGCCCTGTCAGATCCAGAACTATGATTAGAGGAAATCAAATCAATGAAAAAAAGAAGCCCAGCACCCCACTATAGATGAGACAAACTACAGCCGTGAGGACCAGTGTTAGCCCAGACCAAAAACAATGTGTGTGTGTGTGTGTGTATATCTGCTGTCTCCTAGCCAAAGGTGAAAACAGCCTAATACCCTGCCCCCCCCATGTCCCTCCCACTACAGCTCTGCACTCAACAGACATCTCTTATCTAACTGTCTCTGGTTGTTTTCAACGGCTCAGATCATTTACATGTTATTGTATGTAAAGGGATATTATGGTGCTTTGGAGACCTTTTGTGACATAAGGGACAAATGTACCTCTTAATTTCCTGTGAGCTCACCATAAGGAAACACGGTGTGTGGCAGTATTCTATATAAACACAAATGGAATAGTCTGTTCTGTTATAGTTTGGAAAATGATGTCAGATCTGGCTTTTAGAAGTCAATTTAGGTGCTAGTGTGTGGGTTCGGTATTGTGCGCATGTGTGGGTGTGCGTGCTGTGCGTGGGTGTGTGTGTGTGTGTGTGTGTGTGTGTGTGTGTGTGTGCGTGCGTGCGTGCGTGCGTGCGTGCGTGCGTGCGTGCGTGCGTGCGTGCGTGCGTGCGTGCGTGCGTGCGTGCGTGCGCGCGTGTGTGTGTGTTCTGGCCCTGCTGTGTTGACAGTAATAGGCAGGCTCCCTATTCCAAACCACTGTGGTCACTGAGGAACAAGAACAGTAATTAAATCTCTCTTCCTCTTCAATCCTTTCCTCTTAATCTCTCAATCTCTCTCTCCCTCTTTCTGTCAACACTATCCCTCACTCAACCACCTCACGTCTCTCTCACTTTCTCTCTCCTTCTCTCTTTCTGTCAGTGACTACTCCTTGCCACCCCATTTTTTTCTTCTTCGTTCTTCATTGACACTCATTCGTTCTTCTCTCCCTCTCTCTCTGTGTAAAACACATATATTTCTCCCTGTCTATGGTTTCACAGTCACTTGGCTCTGTCATAACCTCACATGGTCTCTCCTATCATTGCTATGCAGACGACACACAATTAATCTTCTCCTTTCCCCCTTCTGATGACCAGGTGGCGAATCGCATCTCTGCATGTCTGGCAGACATATCAGTGTGGATGACGGATCACCACCTCAAGCTGAACCTCGGCAAGACGGAGCTGCTCTTCCTCCCGGGGAAGGACTGCCCGTTCCATGATCTCGCCATCACGGTTGACAACTCCATTGTGTCCTCCTCCCAGAGCGCTAAGAACCTTGGCGTGATCCTGGACAACACCCTGTCGTTCTCAACTAACATTAAGGCGGTGGCCCGTTCCTGTAGGTTCATGCTCTACAACATCCGCAGAGTACGACCCTGCCTCACACAGGAAGCAGCGCAGGTCCTAATCCAGGCACTTGTCATCTCCCGTCTGGATTACTGCAACTCGCTGTTGGCTGGGCTCCCTGCCTGTGCCATTAAACCCCTACAACTCATCCAGAACGCCGCAGCCCGTCTGGTGTTCAACCTTCCCAAGTTCTCTCACGTCACCCCGCTCCTCCGCTCTCTCCACTGGCTTCCAGTTGAAGCTCGCATCCGCTACAAGACCATGGTGCTTGCCTACGGAGCTGTGAGGGGAACGGCACCTCAGTACCTCCAGGCTCTGATCAGGCCCTACACCCAAACAAGGGCACTGCGTTCATCCACCTCTGGCCTGCTCGCCTCCCTACCACTGAGGAAGTACAGTTCCCGCTCAGCCCAGTCAAAACTGTTCGCTGCTCTGGCCCCCCAATGGTGGAACAAACTCCCTCACGACGCCAGGACAGCGGAGTCAATCACCACCTTCCGGAGACACCTGAAACCCCACCTCTTTCAGGAATACCTAGGATAGGATAAAGTAATCCTTCTCACCCCCCTTAAAAGATTTAGATGCACTATTGTAAAGTGGCTGTTCCACTGGATGTCTTAAGGTGAACGCACCAATTTGTAAGTCGCTCTGGATAAGAGCGTCTGCTAAATGACTTAAATGTAAATGTAAATGTAAATGTTTCCATGTTTAATTAATATGTTGAGCAGACAACAGGGCTGCAGTATCCAGGTCATTTCACAGTCTGTGTCGCACTCCCTTTGCGCTAAACTTGCTAACCATATTAGCCTATTGCCAACTTAGGCCTATCGTCAAATGTTTGAGGAATGTTTTATTTGATCGCACACAAATTGTATTGGTCACATACACATGGTTAGCAGATGTTGTTGCGAGTGTAGTGAAATGCTTATCCGACAGTGCAGCAGTATCTAACAGGTAATATCTAACAATTCCACAACAGGCGCATATTAATAGTATGTGCATGCTTTTGGGAGAAAATATCAGGCAGACACTCAAGAGTTAAACAACAAGTAACTCATATTTAGCTCTAAATTAAACTAATTAGAAAATATCTAATTCAAAGTCATTTCAGTGCCTTGGGTGCACCGATGCTGTAGGCTGAGTGCTCAACTCTGCTACTGTTGCAGCTGGAGGAAACCTGAAGTTCGTCCCGACCCTCCCTGCTCCTCTTACGGGACTTGGACAGCTGGGAGCAGAGGTCCTGCTGGTTCTCTCCGTGTGGCTCTGGTGGGAGTGGTGGGTGTGAGGGTCACGGCTCTGGTGGGAGTGGTGGGTGTGAGGGTCACGGCTCTGGTGGGAGTGGTGGGTGTGAGGGTCACGGCTCTGGTGGGTGTGAGGGTCACGGTTCTGGTAGAAGTGGTGGGTGTGAGGGTCACGGCTTTGGTAGGAGTGGTTGGTGTGAGGGTCACGGTTCTGGTAGAAGTGGTGGGTGTGAGGGTCACGGCTCTGGTAGGAGTGGTGGGTGTGAGGGTCACGGCTCTGGTAGGAGTGGTGGGTGTGAGGGTCACGGCTCTGGTAGGAGTGGTGGGTGTGAGGGTCACGGTTCTGGTGGGAGTGGTGGGTGTGAGGGTAACGGCTCTGGTGGGAGTGGTGGGTGTGAGGGTCACGGCTCTGGTGGGAGTGGTGGGTGTGAGGGTAACGGCTCTCGTGGGAGTGGTGGGTGTGAGGGTAACGGCTCTGGTAGGAGTGGTGGGTGTGAGGGTAACGGCTCTGGTAGGAGTGGTGGGTGTTAGGGTCACGGTTCTGGTGGGTGTGAGGGTCACGGTTCTGGTGGGAGTGGTGGGTGTGAGGGTCACGGTTCTGGTGGGAGTGTTGGGTGTGAGGGTCACGGTTCTGGTGGGAGTGTTGGGTGTGAGGGTCACGGTTCTGGTGGGAGTGTTGGGTGTGAGGGTCACGGTTCTGGTGGGAGTGGTGGGTGTGAGGGTCACGGCTCTGGTGGGAGTGGTGGGTGTGAGGGTCACGGCTCTGGTGGGAGTGGTGGGTGTGAAGCCACGACTCTGGTAGGAGTGGTGGGTGTTAGGGTCACGGTTCTGGTGGGAGTGTTGGGTGTGAGGGTCACGGTTCTGGTGGGAGTGTTGGGTGTGAGGGTCACGGTTCTGGTGGGAGTGGTGGGTGTGAAGTCACGACTCTGGTAGGAGTGGTGGGTGTTAGGGTCACGGTTCTGGTAGGAGTGGTGGGTGTGATGGTCACGGTTCTGGTGACTGTGTCTCTCGCCAGAGAAGCCAGGCTGCATCACCTCTCTCTCCCTATGCCTCTCAACATGGCTGGACCTGGAGTAGCAGCTGTAGGGGTCAGGGCGCCTCGCCTTTCTCCAGATCCAGATGTGGCCAGGTTTGCTGCTTCTCTCTCTGGGGGAAGAGGAGGAGGCAGAAAAGGGGACACTGACCTTCTGCAGGGCCTCCATGTTAGGCTCCCACACATCCACTAGCACGTAAGACTAGATGTCCTTCAGCTCCAGGCAGTCTTTGGCAGACTGGTCCCTTGGTCTGGAGAGGACGGAGAGAGGACATCCAGGCTTCAGGCACCTCCCCACACCTGAAGGCCCAGATGACCTCTTGTTCTTCACAACATGAACAGCTGAGTGCAGCAAGCCAGGGCAAAGCGGGATGTTTTATGTGTTTTCAAAATAAGACAGACTAAAACTATTAGGCGAAACCTATATATATTTTTTCTATTTTGACTTCCATTTTTTACAAACAAACTTGACTTTTTACAGTAAAAAAGCCTTACCTATCTCGCCCAGCATTTTCTGGAACCTAGCCAAACGCTGGGAAGATTTCTTAAGAGACATTGTAATACTTACCTGTGTTTACCTTATGAGGGCAGTTTGTGTTATGAAGTTTAGGGTGTGTTTTTTGGTGAAAAAGCGCATTTGAGCGTTCTGTTTCCCGGGATATACACTGTCAAAATTCTAGAATATCACAGGACTTTATTTATGATGTCATCACCACGATTATGATGCCTTACCCTACGGCAGGTATCAGGTGGCCTAGCAGAGAGAAGCATTGGGCCAGTAACCAAAAGGTCACTGGTTCAAATCCCTGACTAGGTGCCCTTTAGCAAGGCACTTAACTCTAATTTCTCCAGGGTCACTGTCAATAATGGCTGGCCCCTGTCTCTGACCCCACTCTCTGAGGGTGTCTCAGGAGGAGTAGGGATATGCACCAAAAAAATTGCACATGTGTGAAATAGGAGAACTATTATCAGATTGTCAGTATTAGGCTTAGGCCTATAATGTAATGAAGTTAAGTTGTTTGTGCTTTCAAATAATATTCCTTTTGCGTTACAACTTTTGAGTTACACAATGGACATTCGTGCTAATGCAGTGTAGCCTATAGGACAGGGTTGCTCTGCTCTGTAGAAAGTGTGTGTAGTTTGGTTTGTGTTGGCTCTCTTACCCTCAGTAAGGAGAGTGAGCTAATACTCCTTGGGGGGACATGGGAAGGGAACACCACTCTCTAGCCACACGCACGCACGCACGCACGCACACACACGCACGCACATATTTGGTAACACATTCTATGAAGTACACATTCTATAACAAGCTTTAGAATGTGTTATGACACTAACTATAAGCGTCCATCATTCTCCATTCTCATAAGTGGTTACATTAGGGTTCCAGAGTGGCGCAGCAGTCTAAGGCACCACATTTCAGTTCTAGAGGCGGCACGGCAGACCCTGGTTCGATTCCAGGCTGTATCACAACCGGCCGTGATTGGGAGTCCCATAGGGGAGCGCACAACTGGCCAAGCGTCGTCCGGGTTAGGGTTTGGCCGGAGTAGGCCATCATTGTGAATAAGAATTTGTTCTTAACTGATGATCAAATAACGGCAGGGGTGTGTGCTCAGTCCCATCCTGTACTCCCTGTTCACTCATGACTGCACGGCCAGGCACGACTCCAACACCATCATTAAGTTTGCCGATGACACAACAGTGGTAGGCCTGATCACAGACAACGCCGAGACAGCCTATAGGGAGGAGGTCAGTGACCTGGCCGTGTGGTGCCAGGACAACAACCTCTCCCTCAACGTGATCAAGATAAATGAGATGATTGTGGACTACAGGAAAAGGAGGACCGAGCACGCCCCCATTCTCATCAATGGGGCTGTAGTGGAGCCGGTTGAGAGCTTTAAGTTCCTTGGTGTCCACATCACCAACAAACAAACATGGTCCAAACACACCAAGACAGTTGTGAAGAGGGCATGACAACACCTATTCCCCCTCAGGAGACTGAAAAGATTTGGCATGGGTCCTCAGATCCTCAAAAGGTTCAACAGCTGCACCATCGAGAGCATGGTTGCATCACCGCCTAGTATGGCAACTGCTCGGCCTCCGACCGCAAGGCACAACAGAGGGTAGTGCGTACGGCCCAGTACATCACTGGGGCCAAGCTTCCTGCCATCCAGGACCTCTATACCAGGCGGTGTCAGAGGAAGGCCCTAAAAATTGTCAGAGACTCGAGCCACCCTAGTCATAGACTGTTCTCTCTGCAACCGCACGGCAAGCGGTACTGGAGAGCAAAGTCAAGATCCAAGAGGCTTCTAAACAGCTTCTACCCCCAAGCCACAAGACTCCTGAACATCTAATCAAATGGCTTCCCAGACTATTTGCATTCCCCCCCCGCCCCCTCTTTTACACCGCTGCTACTCTCTGTTATTATCTATGCACAGTCACTTTAATGACTCTACCAACATGTACATATTACCTCAATTACCTCGACTAACCGGTCCCCCTGCACATTGACTCTGTACCGGTACCCCCTGTATATAGTCTCGCTATTGTTATTTTACTGCTGCTCTTTAATTTGTTATTTTACTGCTGCTCTTTCATTTGTTATTTTACTGCTGCTCTTTCATTTGTTATTTTACTGCTGCTCTTTCATTTGTTATTTTACTGCTGCTCTTTCATTTGTTATTTTACTGCTGCTCTTTAATTTGTTATTTTACTGCTGCTCTTTAATTTGTTATTTTACTGCTGCTCTTTCATTTGTTATTTTACTGCTGCTCTTTCATTTGTTATTTTACTGCTGCTCTTTCATTTGTTATTTTACTGCTGCTCTTTAATTTGTTATTTTACTGCTGCTCTTTCATTTGTTATTTTACTGCAGCTCTTTCATTTGTTATTTTACTGCTGCTCTTTCATTTGTTATTTTACTGCTGCTCTTTAATTTGTTATTTTACTGCTGCTCTTTCATTTGTTATTTTACTGCAGCTCTTTCATTTGTTATTTTACTGCTGCTCTTTAATTTGTTATTGTACTGCTGCTCTTTAATTTGTTATTTTACTGCTGCTCTTTAATTTGTTATTTTACTGCTGCTCTTTAATTTGTTATTTTACTGCTGCTCTTTCATTTGTTATTTTACTGCTGCTCTTTCATTTGTTATTTTACTGCTGCTCTTTCATTTGTTATTTTACTGCTGCTCTTTCATTTGTTATTTTACTGCTGCTCTTTAATTTGTTATTTTACTGCTGCTCTTTAATTTGTTATTTTACTGCTGCTCTTTCATTTGTTATTTTACTGCTGCTCTTTCATTTGTTATTTTACTGCTGCTCTTTAATTTGTTATTTTACTGCTGCTCTTTAATTTGTTATTTTACTGCTGCTCTTTCATTTGTTATTTTACTGCAGCTCTTTCATTTGTTATTTTACTGCTGCTCTTTCATTTGTTATTTTACTGCTGCTCTTTCATTTGTTATTTTACTGCAGCTCTTTCATTTGTTATTTTACTGCTGCTCTTTAATTTGTTATTTTACTGCTGCTCTTTAATTTGTTATTGTACTGCAGCTCTTTCATTTGTTATTTTACTGCTGCTCTTTCATTTGTTATTTTACTGCTGCTCTTTAATTTGTTATTTTACTGCTGCTCTTTAATTTGTTATTTTACTGCTGTTCTTTAATTTGTTATTTTACTGCTGCTCTTTCATTTGTTATTTTACTGCTGCTCTTTCATTTGTTATTTTACTGCTGCTCTTTCATTTGTTATTTTACTGCTGCTCTTTAATTTGTTATTTTACTGCTGCTCTTTCATTTGTTATTTTACTGCAGCTCTTTCATTTGTTATTTTACTGCTGCTCTTTCATTTGTTATTTTACTGCTGCTCTTTCATTTGTTATTTTACTGCAGCTCTTTCATTTGTTATTTTACTGCTGCTCTTTAATTTGTTATTTTACTGCTGCTCTTTAATTTGTTATTTTACTGCTGCTCTTTAATTTGTTATTTTAGGCCAACCTAACATTTTCCCACGTTTTTTCACTGCTAGAACCTCCTTAGGTACAATAATATTCCTTCACCTCACTATGGTACTAAGGCATATTAATATAGATATATAATATAGAAAGGGTATTGTAATGACACTTCTGTTGATCCCAAGTCTGGCCCAGCTGTGTCGAACAAGGTCACAATGTGTTTCCAACAGAGTGCTCTGCCTTGCTCCAGCCGGGAATACCCAGTTTCACTCTCTCCCATGCTAACTGGGGCACCTGACTGTAAACTGTTGCCTGTGTTTTGATAAGGAGCAAGTCTGTCAGCTGCTCCTACGGCTGGTGGAAATAGGAAACCAAAAAACAATTAGAGGATATGCCTTTTTTATGGTGTAGATGTTTTCGCCGAGCTCCTTTTGACCAAATGGACCTGCAGTGTGTGTGTGTTAGCATAAACCTGGCTTAATGGCAATGAACACACTCCATTTCCCTGCCTGTTTAAATGTGAATGTCTGTTTTTCCCAGAGAAGTGATGACAGGAGTGACTGGGAGATCCAGACTTAGCCCACAGCGAGGTCAGGGCAGTGATGAGAGGAGAGACGGTAAGATCCTGTCTTAGCCCACAGCGAGGCTAGGGCAGTGATGAGAGGAGAGACGGTAAGATCCTGTCTTAGCCCACAGCGAGGCTAGGGCAGTGATGAGAGGAGAGACGGTAAGATCCTGTCTTAGCCCACAGCAAGTTTAGGCTAGTTTTCACAGCCTGCTTGTCTTCTTGTCTTTATACCAGTGTGTGTGTGTGTGTGTGTGTGTGTGTGTGTGTGTGTGTGTGTGTGTGTGTGTGTGTGTGTGGGAAGAGGAGATATTCTGGAGCGAGCAGGACACAAGATCCTCCAGGGCATGGTTATCGTGTGTGTGTGTGTGTGTGTGTGTGGGAAGAGGATATATTCTGGAGAGAGCAGGACACAGGGTCCTCCAGGGCATGGTTATCAAGTGTGTGTGTGTGTGTGTGTGTGTTTGCATCCATGTGTGTTAATAGACTGTACGTCCCCACTTACCTCCTGATGACGGTAGCATGGCATTCATAGCATCTCCCATAGGATAGCACACAGCAGAAACCTCCACTCCTTGCGGCACAGTGGTGGGAGCAATACCTATATGTGTTGCTATCTTATGCAATTCTACTTATGCCATTTGTCAAAATTCTGGGTACACTCCCTTCCCTCTTCCTTTCACTCAGTAGTGTTCTCTCACTCTCTGGTCCTCTGAAAGCCTGCCTTATATAACTTATGCTGCAGTGTTGCTCAGGGATGCACAGCAGCTCAGTCACACTCACAGTAGTCCGGTTTACTGACTCACCATCTGATAGAGAAAAAACCCATAGGGCAGAGGATACCAGGGTGTTCTGGCAAAGATGGGAAAACCCTTCAAAGTCAACTTTGAACTTTTGCAGTCTTTCCTGAAACTTTCAGTCATTGGCTAGTAAGGACCATCTATTAAAACCCCATGAACAGTCAACATTTCACAAGGAAAGATGAGGTTTGACTGTTAAGAATGTTTCACTTTTCTCTGTAGTTTTGTTTTTAGCTTGAACAATTTGCATCTAGCCTATTTCATGTGATGCGGTCCAGTGGACTTGGTTGCCTAGCAACCCCTCCACCTCGATTCGTGTGATGCTCTGAGCTCGTCGCAGTTCCATTTTTATAACGTGAGGCCTGCCTGTTGTGAGTCATTGTGTATTGTGGAGTGCAGTTTGTTACTTCATGACCTTTGTGCTCACAATGACATGTCAAAACTGAGAGCACATAGTTACATCTGTTGACATGAATCAACACTGACAAATAGCCTACTTTGGTTCCATTTGATGCCATTCTGATAGCAATGAATGTTAAGGGTTCTTGCAACACGAAGGAGAAAAGCTTTCAAAGGCGTGCCGAATGACAGATACCATAATTATTTACATTTGACATTTTTTGACGATATGTCTTATCGTTTTGACAATATTATTTTTGCGCTAGTTGGCTTTACCTTCACCAAAATGTCATAGCTTGTTCTCCATCTTCTTTTTTAAAATTGGGAGCCAATTTGTTATCAGCAGTTTTATTTCCATGACTGATCAAAATTCGTAATGAATAGTTTGAGAATAATCAGCACTGACAAGTAGCCTACTTTAGTTCCATTTGATGCCATTCTGATAGTCATGAATATTAAAGGTTCTTGCTACACAAAGCTTTCAAAGGCATTGTAGATATGACAAGATGCTGCTCGCAGAATGACAGATACCAGATACCATATTTTCTCCCTTAGTGTTTCATGTCTCTCTGAAGGTACACGGCAGCTGTGAGAACGCACAAGAGTCCTACCTCATCAGTCTCTCCCCCAGTACCCGTCCTCAGTGCAGCGAAGGGTTAAATCACTCACATCATAAGTTCATTGTGTATTCATGACATACAATCTGTGCTCTCTTGTTCAGGTTCGATGGCTGGATAAAATGACCTAATGTTCATTGATCACAGCTGACGGACCAACAGCAGGTAAGAGAAGGGTTAAGCCGTTTTGATCTGTAAGGAAAGATAGAGAGAGGATCGAAGGAGAGGAATGGATCAGACAGCAGTATTTAGTATGAGATCCTTTACTAATGAGGCCTGCATAGTTAACACAACGAGAAAAGAGAATCGCAGGGAGAGAGAGAGTGTGTGTGTGTGAGCGAGAGAGAGAGAGAGAGGATGGAGGGAGGGAGGAGTGAACGACCGACGGAAAATGAATCGCAAGCTGCAGGAGAATAGGTTGTCAGCATCCAGAGCTCCAAGGTCTGACTCTCATTAAAGGTAAATACAGTGTGTGTGTGTGTGTGTGTGTCTATATTTACTTGATATTTGCGCTTACAGATATGTGTGCTAGATGGTGAAAGGAATGCCTTCGATTTGGCCCGTGTGGTTAAAGAAGCAGAAAGAGCAGTTAGAGGGAAAGGGAGAGGTAGAGCGAGAGATTGGATGCAAAAGCATGGGCATCAAACGTGCTTGATACCCAGACCGAGACGGGAGAGAAACCAGTAGAGGGACCAACCATGCAAATGAGAGAGAGAGAATTGGTCAGTGGTAGAGAGAGAATAGGACAGGAAGGGGTTATAGAATCACAGCTCAAGTAAAAAGGAGACATGAGTGCAGTATCAAAACAAAAGGAGGTCTAGAGAGTGAATTGTGAGTTTGAGAGAGAGAGCTCTACCGTTTGTCTCTTTGTTGCATGCATCTCAGACTGCGGTCCCTCGCTCAGTTTGTCTCTTTCATCTCCAGCGTCCGTACGTCTCTCTCACCTCCAGGATGGAGGGGCTGCTGCGGCTGAGTCTACCCGGAGCGTGAGGAGCCTTCCTGGGCTTCGTCTGCGTCATCCTCCCCCTGTCTCTCTCTGCCCTGGGCCCCCTATACTCATCCATCACTTGACCTCTGCAGTGCAAGAGAGCATCTGGACCCACACGACACCTCCCCCTAATCCCCCACACTGAGTTGCCAGGGCAACCATGGACGGACTACGCCTGCCACCGGTCATCGAGGAGGTCATGGACCCTGCAGGTTAGTGTGTGTGTTTGTTTGTGTATGTGTATGTGTGTGTGTGCTTATCACACTATCATGTGTGTGTTGTTTGTGTGCCTGTGTGTGTGTGTGTGTATTACATACCAATGACTCCATGGACGTGTACACACAATGTTGTGTACTTGAGTGTGTGAGCCATAAAGGCTCTGCCAGTGTATGTGTGTGGGTGTCTGTTTGTGTGTGTTTGTGTTAGCCAGTCAGCGAGGCCTGTGTTTACCAGAACAGACGGATTAACAGAGAGGCTTCATCTCAGAGGGATGGAGAGACAGCCTGCCAGCCTTCCATAGTGACACTACTCAGGGACGTCATCCAACAGAGACTGTAAGCTAGCTGGATCACAGAGCTCTATGAATATTACATTCATAAACTCTTAATATTATTAAAATATTGGATTTACACATCCAAATATAAATGCTGATGCTGGGTGAATAGTCAATCATCAGAACAATGGGATTTCTGTGTACATTCTTTCAGCTTTGAAATCCCCAGGGGTTTTCCTGGCATTAAACATCATGTTGTTTTGTTTGAATTGGGACATTCAGCCTATGTATTTATAACGTAACCTATGACCTCTGTGTGAATCCTTTATCAAATCAAATCACTTTATTTGTCACATGCACCGAATACAACCAGTGTAGACTTTACCGTGAAGTGCTTACTTACAAGCCCTTAACCTACAGTGCATTTCAAGAAGAGTTAAGAAAATATTTACCAAGTAGACTAAAATAAACACAATAACAATAAGGAGGCTATATACAGAAAGCACCGCTACTGAGTCAGTGTGTGGGGTACAGGTTAGTTGAGGTAATTTGTACATGTAGTTGGGGGCGAAGTGACTATGCATAGATAATGAACAGCGAGAAGCAGCAGTGTACAAAAGGGAGGGGGGGGGGGTGTCAATGTAAGTTGTCCGGTGGCGAATGCATTAATTGTTCAGCAGTCTTATGGCTTGGGGGTAGAAGCTGTTGAGGAGCCTTTTGGTCCAAGACCGCTTGCCGTGCGGTAGCAGAGAAAACAGTCTATAACTTGGGTTACTGGAGTCTCTGGAGACAATTTTATGGGCTTTCCTCTATTGTATAGGTCCTGGATTGCGGGAAGCTTGGCCCCAGTGATGTACTGGGCCGTACGCACTACCCTCTGTAGCGCCTTGCGGTCAGATGCCGAGCAGTTGCCATACCAGGCGGTGATGCAACCGGTCAGGATTCGCTCAATGGTGCAGCTGTAGAACCTTTTGAGGATCTGGGGACCCATGCCAAATCTTTTCAGTCTCCTGAGGGGGAATAGGTTTTGTTGATTCCTCTTTACGACTGTCTTGGTATGTTTGGACGATAATAGTTCGTTGGTGATGTGGACACCAAGGAACTTGAAATTCTCGACCCGCTCCACTACAGCCCCGTCGATGTTAATGGGGGCCTGTTAGGCCCGCATTTTCCTGTAGTCCACGATCAGCTCCTTTGTCTTGCTCACAATGAGGGAGAGGTTGTTGTCCTGGCACTACACTGCCAGTTGTCTGACCTCCCTATAGGCCTTCTCATCATTGTCGGTGATCAGGCCTACCACTGTTGTGTCGTCAGCAAACTTAATGATGGTGTTGGAGTCATGTTTGGCCACGCAGTCGTGGGTGAACAAGGTTATACAGGAGGGGACTAAGTACACACCCTTGAGGGGCCCCAGTGTTAAGGATCAGCGTGGCAGACGTGTTGTTGCCTACTCTTACCACCTGGTGGCGGCCCGTCAGGAAGTCCAGAATCCAGTTGCAGTTTAGTCCCAGATTCCATAGCTTATTGATGAGCTTCATGGGCACTATGGTGTTGAACGCTGAGCTGTAGTCAATGAACAGCATTCTCAAATAGGTGTTAATTTTGTCCAGGTGAGAAAGGACGGTGTGGAATGCGATTGAGCTTGCGTCATCTGTGGATCTGTTAGGGCGGTATGTGAATTGGAGTGGGTCTAGGGTGTCCAGGAGGATGCAGTTGATGTGAGGCATGACCAGCCTTTCAAAGTACTTCATCGCTACTGACGTGGGTGCCACGGGATGGTAATCATTTAGGCAGGTTACCTTCGCTTCCTTGGGCACAATGACTATGGTGGTCTGCTTGAAACATGTAGGTATTACAGACTCCGTCAGGGAGAGATTGAAAATGTCAGTGAAGACACTTGACAGTTGGTCCGCGGATGCTTCGAGTACACGTCCTGGTAATCCGTCTGGCCCAGCGGCTTTGTGAATGTTGATCTGTTTAAAGGTTTTGTTCACATTGGCTACCGAGAGCATTATCACACAGTCATCCAGAACAGCTGTTGCTCTCGTGTATGCTTCAGTGTTGCTTGCCTCAAAACGACCATACAAGGCATTTAGCTTGTCTGATAGGCTCGCGTCTGGGTTTCCATTTGTAGTCCGTAATAGTTTCCAAGCCCTGCCACATTCGACGAGCATCAGAGGCGGTGTAGTAGGATTCAATTTTAATCCTGTGTTGACGCTTTGCTTGTATGATGGTTCATCTGAGGGCATAGCGGGATTTCTTGTAAGCGTCCAGATTAGTCCAGGTAGCTCTAGCCTTTAGCTTGATGCAGATGTTGCCAGTAATCCATGGCTTCTGCTTGGGATATGTATGTACAGTCACTGTGGGGACGATGTCATCGATGCACTTATTGATGAAGTCGATGACTGAGGTGGTATACTCCTCAATGCCATTGGATGAATCCCGGAACATATTCCAGTCTGTGCTAGCAAAACAGTCCTCTAGTGTAGCATCCGCATCATCTGACCACTTCCGTATTGAGCGAGTCACGGGTACTTCCTGCTTTAGTTTTTGCTTGTAAGCAGGAATCAGGAGAATATAATTATGGTCAGAGTATTGCAATGTTGTTTGTTACAAAAGGGGCGACTCCTTGTAACACTCCGGCATTCAACATACTTTTTTACTACCTGAAAAGTTTTGTTGCTTGGTTTCTTGATCTGATCTATATGCTACATAGGCTATTCATCAAAGTAGCCTATTTTGCATTTAAAACCAAATCTAATCTCAGTAACTGTTCAAACAGTAAACCAAACATGTGCTAGTGTCTCCACGACCAAAACATGATAACGTTTTATGCTTTAGCTGATATGGGAATGAATACACAAGGAGCCTATCAAACTGGAATAATGATTTAGGTTACACCAGCAAGTATAAAAATATATATACAATTATAAATCTGATTATTTCACATGGAGATGTGGGAAGCTAAAAAGGCTAGCTAGCTCGCTATGTTTTTAGCAAGGCTAAAGCCAGCTTGCCAGGCTGCCACCTAGCTACTCCTTGCCTTCACAAAATGTTAAGACATAAATAAAAAGCTTTGGAGTGTAAATGGGAGAGGGACCGGCGAGGATATCATGTTACCAAAAGGTATCTGCTACTCCAAAATCCCACTTCACACACACACACACACACACACACACACACACACACACACACACACACACACACACACACACACACACACACACACATACACACATACACACACACACACGTATATAGATCAATGGAGTGAAGCTTGTAGTAACATTCATTTTAGCCATGGTCTAATCACACGTATGCTTCCTGTTACGTCTAGTTGATAGGTATTCGACTAGCCGGACTGTTCCCCAGACTCCACGTGTAGGGATTTGTACAATGCACAAACAAGGCTATTGAACTTGACATTGGTGTCTGTATTTATTCCTTTATCCAACATATCATACAGAAACATGGTATCAGAAGTGGCTCGGAAAACACATGTTTGTTATTTTTGTAGCTAAGTACAGTATAGGCGCAGTTACGTTCCATATGCGAACACACGCCGTTTCCTACTCACAACACTGATGAACTCGTTGTTAGCTGGCTAGCTAGCATCACTACCTACCTCGATGACGGAAGGCAAAGACATCTCCTATTCCATTGCTATGGCAGGAAACATTCCGCCACCAAATCCCATGGTTCTCACAGGGGACTGGAATACTAATTGGGACAACTTCAGGGATGAATTCGAGGACTATGCGCTGGCGACCGGTCTACATGAGAAACCCAAGGAGGTACAAGCTGCAACTTTGAGGAGTTTAATGGGCAGTGAATACAGGCATATCTACCGGCACAATCTCACCCTCACAGCACGACAACAGTGTGATGCAAAGGCTATATTGGAATCATTGGGGAATTACTTCAAACCCGCCAGAAACATCATTTACGAGCGGTTCGTTTTCGGAAGCTGCAAACAGGAAGAGGGTGAGTCAGTACACAACTTTGTAACCTGTTTGAGATAACTTGTGAATACGGGGGATTGAATGATGAATTGATTCGTGACAAAATAGTATTGGCAATTGCAAATGAGGCGTCTACTGAGAGAGAGAGGCTTAACATTAGTAACTGCCATCGAAATGTGCCGCACTGCTGAAGTCACTGACATGAGAATGAGAGCAATGGAAATCGAAACCCTACACTCCGACGTTGATACTGTTCACGCTGTTGCTAGGCAGACATTCAGACAAAACCAATCGAGGCAGAGTAATTCACCACAAACGGTGAACACAGAGAGCCCCGTAGCATGTAAATACTGTGGGAACACACACACACGTGGCAAAGAGCACTTCCCTGCCTACGGAAAACCATGCAGAGCTTGTGGAACTAATAATCACTTTGCAAAACTGTGTCTCAAAAGCAAAAGAGGGGTGAGTGAGGGCAAGATTCTCTGTGTTGATGATGCCACTCAATGTTCAGAGCTGAACAGTGAAAGTGACATTTACATGCATGAATCCATTGGGGCTGTACACTCAAGAGGGAAGAAATGGTTTGTGACACTACGATTACACAACAAGCAACAACAATGTCAACTGGATTCCGGTGCTACATGCAACGTAATGAGCTACAAAGACAAAATCAATCTGGCACCTGACACACATCTATTGCCCAGCGATACTAGATTAAAGCTGTACTCAGTAGAGCTAATGAGCTCTATGGGCACCTTTGACACCGAATGTGTTATTCGGGGACGCAAACACAAGCTGGAGTTTGAGATTGTGAAAACCAGTCAACATCCTCTCCTCTCAGGCTCTACATGCGAACCCCTGGGACTGATGCAGTTCACTGTACCAAATGACCTGCACATTGTGGATCATGTCCAGCATGGACACCTGTCCAAAGAACAACTACTCAGCAGATATGACGATGTATTCAACATGCCCGTTGAATCAGTGCCTGGGGAGGTACACTTTGAAGTGGATGAGAGCATCACTCCAGTCCAGTGTGCTCCTCGCAATGTGCCCATTGCAATGAAAGTGGCTGTGAAGGCCCAGCTGGACAAGTATGAGGCCGATGGCCACATGACATCTGTGACTGAACCAACTGACTGGATCAGCAATATGGTCATAGTGAAAAAAACAGAGAAGCTGAAGGTCTGCATCGACCCAAAGCATCTGAACCAAGCACTGAAACGATCCCACTACATCATGCCGACACTAGAGGATGTCCTCTATAAGCTTCCCAAGGCCAGGATTTTCACCTTGGTGTATGCCTGAGATGCATTCCTTCAATTCAAGCTGGACGAAGAAAGCAGCTTCATGACTACCTTCTGGACCCCCTGGGGTCGGAAACGCTGGCTCAAGCGCCCGTTTGGTGTCTCAGTGGCGCCTGAGGTATATCAACGCAAGCAGCACGAGTTACTGGCTGGGCTCAAGGGCATTGAACCCATTGCCGATGATGTCCTGATCGTTGGCTGTGGTGACACAGACGAAGAAGCAGAACGCGGCCACGATGTGAAGCTCCTGGCACTGATGGAGCGCTGACGATCAGTTAAGCTTCGTCTTGGCCTGAAGAAGCTGCAGTTCAAGGTGAAAGACGTCCACTTCCATGGCCACATTCTCTCAGCAAAAGGCCTGAAGCCGGACCCAGACAAGGTCCGAGCGATCCTCGACATGCCAAACCCGTCTGATGCAAAAGGAGTACAGCGTCTCATCGGTTTTGCAAACTTGCTTGCAAAGTTCATGCCACACCTATCAGCAGTCTGTAAGCCTCTGCGCCGGTTGCTGGACAAAGACACACCATGGCACTGGCTACCCAAGCACGAGGCCGCAGTGCAGGAGATGAAATCTCTGGCTTCATCCATGCCAGTGTTGCGCTACTACGACGTCACGAAGCCTGTCACAATCCAGAGCGACTCCAGCCAAAGGGGACTTGGATGCTGCCTTATGCAGGAAGGCCAGCCCGTTGCGTTTGCCTCAAGAGCGCTCCACCCCACCGAACAAAACTATGCACAAATTGAGAAAGAGTGCCTCAGCATCGTCTTCTCCTGCTAGCGATTCCATCACTACCTATATGGCCGAGAGCTGGTCACTGCTGAAACTGACCACAAACCACTCCTCTCCTCAAAGCACCCAAGAGGCTTCAAAGCATGCTCCTGACTCTGCAAAACTACAGCCTGAAGGTCATTTACAAGCCAGGACCAGAGATGTACATCAGCGACACACTGAGCAGGGCAACAGCACAATGTACAGGCAGAGGCAATGTCTATCAGCGGCAGGCCATCTGTTCGCTACAGCAGGAACAACAAGATGTTCAACAGATTAATCAGGCAGACTACTTAAACGTCACAGATCACCACCTAGCCCAGATCAGGCAAACCACTGACAAGGACGAAAACCTACAGTCACTGAAGTCCATGGCTCTTGCAGGTTGGCCATACCTGAAAGATGAGACACCTTTCAGTGAGAGAATACTGGACCTTTCGAGATGAGATCAGCGTGCAAAAGGGCATCTTGTTCAGAGGTCAGAAGGTCATTATTCCCAAATCACTACGTCCAGAGATGCTTACCCGCATACACTCCAGTCACGTTGGAGGTGACGCATGCTACCGCCAGGCCCGTGAAACATTATACTGGCCAAACATGCAAGCAGAAATGAAAGACTTTGTCAGCAACTGTACCACATGCAACGAGTACGCTCCTGAACAGCAAAAGGAAACCATGATGTCACACGAACTGCCCACAAGGGCCTAGCAAATCGTCAGCATGGACTTATTCAGCCACAGACAAAAGGACTATCTTCTCATCGTTGATCACTACTCTGACTTTTGGGAAATTTAACTGCTCCCTGACTTGTCTGCAGAGACGGTCATAAAGCGCTGCAATGCGCAGTTTGCAAGGCAAGGTCAGCCTGACAAGGTAATCACGGACAATGGCCCACAATTCACTGCACAGTTCAAGCGTAACGCCTCAGAATGGGAGTTTGACCACGTGACCTCTCCAAGAAACCCAAAAGCAAATGGCAAGGCAGAATCAGCTGTCAAGATTGCAAAAAACCTGTTAAGCAGAGCCTTGTGCGACAGCAACGACCCATGGAAAGGGATCTTACAATGGAGGAACACACCCACCGAAAACATGGACAGCCGCCCAGCACAACGCCTTCTGTCCAGATGTCTGAAGACTACCATCCCAGTAGCTAACAAGCTACTTGAGCCCTGCGTCATGGTTGGCATCACAGACAAACTGTGTCACAGAAAGCAGCTCGCTATGTGCTTCTACGACCGGACTGCTCGAGACCTACCAGAGCTGGAGGTGGGTGAAACGATAAGGATGAAACCGCTGCCGGGAGACCACACAGGACTTTGGAGGCTGGGCACGTGCCTACAGAGAGTTGCACCACGTTCTTACCTGGTGGATGTTGGTGGCTCCCTCTATCGTCGCAATCGGGTGGATCTGCGAGTAGCAGAGCAGACAAACCAGAACACGCCATACACTCACCTAGATGAGCTGGATCACAGTCCAGGCCTAAGGGTAAGGGGTGCAGAATTGAGACATGAGCCAACTGAAGGTGAGGTTTCTACCTCACCAAGCTCTCCAGCTCGTGGCCCTAACCCTACCCCTGTCAGAGCCAATACTTAGTCACGGGTGGGTCGGCTGTGCAAGCCACCGGACAGGCTTACTCTGTAAGCAAGAGACTGTTAACTTGTCCTTTGTTAATGAAAAATTACAAATAAAACAAACATTTAAAAGGAAGATGACAACTGAAGTAAAAATAAAATGTCATGTTTTTTCAATTGTTATGACTTGACTGTTAAGAACTTCATGTTATGCCTTTATGTTTGCACTTTCTATTGAAAAGGATGATGTTACGGAGTCTATTATTCGACTAGCCGGACTGTTCCCCGGACTCCACGTGTAGGGATTTGTACAATGCACAAACAAGGCTCTTGAACTTGACATTGGTGTCTGTCTTCATTCCTTTATCCAACATATCATACAGAAACTGTTCCTTATGTTAATTATCCAAGACATACTATATTTGAGGTGAGAGTGTGAGTGTGAGTTGTGCAGTGGGTGGTTAAAGCAGGTACAATGTTGTAGGTGAGACAGTGTTGTAGTTTTAAAACTAGTTAGGGATAAGCGGAACACAAATGTCTCAACTGGCCAATTGCCAGGGAAAATGCAGAGCGCCAGATTCAAATAAAATACTATAAAATTCAAACTTTCATTAAATCACACATGTAAGATACTCAATTAAAGCTACACTCGTTGTGAATCCAGCCAACGTGTCAGATTTTAAAAAATGCTTTTCGGCGAAAGCATAAGAAGCTATTATCTGATAGCCTGCGGCATCTGCACCAGCAGTAAACAAAGGAGTTAGCATATTTCATATTTCAACCCTGCAGGCGCTACACAAAAAAATATAAAACATGCATTACCTTTGATGAGCTTCTTTTGTTGGCACTCCAATATGTCCCATAAACATCACAATTGGTCCTTTTGTTCGATTAATTCCGTCCATATACAGTGGGGCAAAAAAGTATTTAGTCAGCCACCAATTGTGCAAGTTCTCCCACTTAAAAATATGAGAGAGGCCTGTAATTTTCATCATAGGTACACTTAAACTATGACAGACAAAATGAGATTTTTTTTCTCCAGAAAATCACATTGTAGGATTTTTAATGAATTTATTTGCAAATTATGGTGGAAAATAAGTATTTGGTCACCTACAAGATTTCTGGCTCTCACAGACCTGTAACTTCTTCTTTAAGAGGCTCCTCTGTCCTCCACTCTGTACCTGTATTAATGGCACCTGTTTGAACTTGTTATCAGTATAAAAGACACCTGTCCACAACCTCAAACAGTCACACTCCAAACTCCACTATGGCCAAGACCAAAGAGCTGTCAAAGGACACCAGAAACAAAATTGTAGACCTGCACCAGGCTGGGAAGACTGAATCTGCAACATGTAAGCAGCTTGGTTTGAAGAAATCAACTGTGGGAGCAATTATTAGGAAATGGAAGACATACAAGACCACTGATAATCTTCCTCGATCTGGAGCTCCACGCAAGATCTCACCCCGTGGGGTCAAAATTATCACAAGAACGGTGAGAAAAAATCCCAGAACCACACGGGGGACCTAGTGAATGACCTGCAGAGAGCTGGGACCAAAGTAACAAAGCCTACCATCAGTAACACACTACGCCGCCAGGGACTCAAATCCTGCAGTGCCAGACGTGTCCCCCTGCTTAAGCCAGTACATGTCCAGGCCCGTCTGAAGTTTGCTAGAGAGCATTTGGATGATCCAGAAGAAGATTGGGAGAATGTCATATGTTCAGATGAAACCAAAATATAACTTTTTGGTAAAAACTCAACTTGTCGTGTTTGGAGGACAAAGAATGCTGAGTTGCATCCAAAGAACACCATACCTACTGTAAAGCAGGGGGTGGAAACATCATGTTTTGGGGCTGTTTTTCTGCAAAGGGACCAGGACGACTGATCCGTGTAAAGGAAAGAATGAATGGGGCCATGTATCGTGAGATTTTGAGTGAAAACCTCCTTCCATCAGCAAGGGCATTGAAGATGAAACGTGGCTGGGTCTTTCAGCGTGACAATGATCCCAAACACACCGCCTGGGCACTGAAGGAGTGGCTTCGCAAGAAGCATTTCAAGGTCCTGGAGTGGCATAGCAAGTCTCCAGATCTCAACCCCATAGAAAATCTTTGGAGGGAGTTGAAAGTCCGTGTTGCCCAGCAACAGCCCCAAAACATCACTGCTCTAGAGGAGATCTGCATGGAGGAATGGGCCAAAATACCAGCAACAGTGTGTGAAAACCTTGTGAAGACAGAAAACGTTTGACCTCTGTCATTGCCAACAAAGGGTAAATAACAAAGTATTGAGATAAACTTTTGTTATTGACCAAATACTTATTTTCCATCATAATTTGCAAATAAATTCATAAAAAAATCCTACAATGTGATTTTCTGGATTTTTTTTCTCAGTGTACCTATGATGAAAATTACAGGCCTCTCTCATCTTTTTTAAGTGGGAGAACTTGCACAATTGGTGGCTGACTAAATACTTTTTTTGCCCCACTGTATATCCAAAATGTCCATTTATAAAGCGCGTTTGATCCAGAAAAAAACAGCTTACAAAAAACGCAACGTCACTCCAAAATATTTCAAAAGTTACCTATAAACTTTGCCAAAATATTTCAAACTACTTTTGTTATACAACTTTAGGTATTTTTAAACGTTAATAATCAATCGAATTGTAGACGGGGAAATCTGTGTTCAATACAGGAAAGAAAACAAACCAGCGCCACTTTTCACGTCTTGCGCAACTCACAAAAGTGTCCCCAGTTCCTAGTTGGCCTACTTGTTGATTGCACAAAGGAATAACCTCAACCAAATTCCAAAGACTGGTGACATCCAGTGGAAGCGGTAGGAACTGACAACAGGTTCCTAAGAAATATCCCTTGGCAATAACAAGTCAGGGAACAGAGAGAGGCAAAAAACTAAAATCTAAACAGTTAGTCCTCAGGGTTTTGCCTGCTACATAGGTTATGTTATACTCACAGACATGATTCAAACAGTTTTAGAAACTTCAGAGTGTTTTCTATCCAAATCTATGAATAATATGCATATATTATATTATTGGCATGAGTAGCAGGAAGTTGAAATTGGGCACGCTATTTATCCAAAAGTGAAAATTCTGCCCCCTAGCCCCAAGATGTTATTAACAGGTGTAGGTGAGACAGTGTTGTAGTTTTAACAGGTGTAGGTGAGACGGTGTTGTAGTTTTAACAAGTGTGGGCGAGACGGTGTTGTAGTTTTAACAGGTGTAGGCAGTGTTCATTTTTGCACTGTTTTTCTGTTTTAGATTTAGTCTAGTCTTAGATATTTTTACCTTCGAGAATGTTTTGCAACTGAACGTTGTTCTCGTACCAGAGCCACAAGCCACGTTACCAGAGCCACGTTGCAGATTGAAAATTCCATGAGTAGAACTGATGTTATTCCTTATTCAACATGTCAGAGAGGCATGTTTGTTCTACATACAGCAGCATATTTCTATCAGAATTTTCCAAAACAATACCTCCCAGGTTGTTAGCTATAGCTGGTGTAGTTGGTGTAGCCAAAACAAATGGTTGAAGGTTCGGTCTGGAAGTAGTCCAGTTTTAGAACAGCCAGCAATATGCTTTATGACTGTAAAAAGTGGTCCACCAATACACGATAGAAAGTAAGAAGGTAGGGCGGGTATATGGGTCATGTCTTTAAAACGGTAAAGGCTAGAATCTCTGAGGAAAAGAGGGAGACTTGGTTACGGTGGCTGCAGAACCTGGCTATGAAATGCAGTGGGGAAAGTGGCAGGCTTGAACGAGACCACACTTTCAAAGACGGCCTACTTTTCTATACTAGAGGGAGAGAAAAACATAACTAGACTGTCGTTTCACTATTAAACTCAATGCTGCTATTGTTTTTCATTTAGTAAAGAAGCTTATTTCTTAACCAGGCAAAAGGTAGCTAACTAGAAGACTGGTGGTGACTGGTTCACGTGTATAATCGGAGCCACTCATTGCTCGCTCCTCTGCAGCGCACCAGCTGATGTAGTGATGTAGGCTGTGTGCTCCGTAGGCTGTGTGCTCCGGGTGCTGCGTGTCCTTTAGACTGCTGAACAGAACTGCTCTGTGGGTCTGTGCTACTAATATTCATGGTGCTTATCAATGAAAAGCTCTCAATCTCACCTAAAAACTCTTATCCAGTCCATTTAGTAGTCAGATTTTAGTCACAGAGATAACTGAAATGAAAACTAATTTTAGTTTAGTTATAGTCTTGTCAATTTCATCTGAAAAATAGGTGTTTGACAAAAATTGTAGTCACTATTTTCGTTGACGAAATTAACACTGGGTGTAGGTGCGACATAGTTTAACAGGTAGAGGTGAGACAGTATTGTAGTTACAGTATGTAAAGGTGAGTTTGGGTTAGCCACAGCTCTCTGTGTTGAGTTGCTGTTCAAGATAAATTGAGTTAGCCAAAGCTGCTCTGGCAGAGTGGATGGGGCTAGTTAGCTGTTGTAGCTGTGAGTTAGCCATAGCTGGTCTATTGGGTTAATTGGGTTTGATAGCTAGTCTGAAGGACTTGAGCTATGTAGAGCTAGCTATACCCAGATGAAATAGAGAGTCCCGGGAGTTCTCTCTGTAAAATGCTGTCTCTGATCAAAGCCAAAGTCCATTGTGATCTTCAGAGCTGCTTTGTGATGGCTCGGAGTGTGTAAGCTTATGCTGCATGGTTCATTCTCTGTGTCTGTGTGTGGTTCATTCTGTGTGTGTGTGCTGATGGCCCAGTTTATTCTGCTATAGAAATGACTACAGTGTTTCTCCACTCTCACTACAAAGTACTGACAAACACACAGCATCTCTCTCTCTCTCTCTCTCTCTCTCTCTCTCTCTCTCTCTCTATCCCCTCTCATCTGATTTGACTGACAAATCACCCAAAGATGTTACTTCCTCACAGTTGGCTTCTAAGGAGTTCGATAGAGAGGTAGAGGATAAATGGAGGCACTGGGAGAAGGACAGAGAAGGTCTCCACCCACTGCATCTCAATCTCCTTTGATCTGACTGCGACACTCTAGAACACCTCGTCCATGTTGTGTCAGTGACTCCCCTGTCCTTTAGCTCTGCTGTGCTGGTGTTCCATAAGTACGTACAACCCCCCCCTGATATGCCTTTGAAGAACCACTGACTCCCATAGCTCTTCCCTCAATACCCACTGGTTTCACCAGTTCCTGTCTCTACTTGTCCACCCCCAGCAGCTGCACCCCTCCTCTCTCTCTCTCCACATATGCCATGTATAGCACCCACAGAGCCCAGCGCGTGCCAACCTCATCCTCCCACCATCACGCCTCCATGGCCCACTAACACACTACTCTACTGCAGTCTCTCTCTCTCTCTCTCTCTCTCTCTCTCTCTCTCTCTCTCTCTCTCTCTCTCTCTCTCTCTCTCTCTCTCTCACACACACAGGGAGACAGCTGCACCCCTCCTCTCTCTCTCTCCACATATGCCATGTATAGCACCCACAGAGACCAGCGCGTGCCAACCTCATCCTCCCACCATCACGCCTCCATGGCCCACTAACACACCACTCTACTGCAGTCTCTCTCTCTCTCTCTCTCTCTCTCTCTCTCTCCCTGCTCTCTCTCTCACACACAGGGAGACAGCTGCAGCCATAGTTCTGCCTCTGCATCCTCATATTAGAGCCTGTCTCCTCTCCTCTGTCATCTGTAATTGGATGTGACTTGCGATGAAAAGTTCAGGATCGTGACCCATTGCCTGGGGTTACCCTCTCTGTCTATCTCTCCAGCAAAAACGAGGCCTCTGGAGTCTTCCCTCCCTTCCTGCCAGTAACCTGCCCCCCCCCAAAAGTACAGTCATGAGAGCTGATTGTCTAGTTGCAGTATAACCTTCTTTAAATTGTGTTTACTATGTTTACTCTCTCTCTCTCTCTGGTGTGTGTGGGCTGCTGTCTAACAGGATAATTATCAGTGTAGCTGAGTACTGAACTCCTACACTGTCTCTGTATTACGACCCATTTAAAGGCAATATCTGTCAAACTAACAGTTCATCACTATACCCTCATCTAGTCACTAGAAGTCTGACTGGAACAGGACTGTAGACTGGGGATTTGCTTCTGCTGCTTTGAGCCAAGTCTGGAAAGGGTTTGAGGTCTGTGGACGTGTATCCTGGCTGGCAATCGCTATGAAATATCCTGTTTCGAATGACCATCTGCGTCCCAAAATGGCACCTTGTTCCCTATATAGTGCACTACTTCTGACCAGAGCTCTATGGTCTATGTAAAGTAGTGAACTACAGTATATAGGGAATAGTAAGGGGTGGCTGGTAGCCTAGTGGTTAGAGCGTTGGGCCAGTAACCCAAAAGGTTGCTGGATCGAATCCCTGAGCTGACAAGGTAAAAATATGTTGTTCTGTCCCTGGACAGCAGTTAACCCACTGTTCCCCGGGCACCGTGGATGCTAAGGCAGCCCCCCGCACCTCTCTAACTCAAAGGAGTTGGGTTAAATGCGGAAGACACATTTCAGTTGAAGGCATTCAGTTGTTCAACTGACTAGCTTTCCCCTAGTGCCATTTGGGATGTTAACTAATGACACTGCACTAACTCAGCAGTTTCAGGTAAACTAGCTAAACCATTGTGATTTAATTATAATGTCAATACTAGATACAGTGGTTAGCTAGCTTGGAGGAAGTATTTAATGTTTTGTGCACTGTGTCTGTGCACTTAGCTACCCATTGCATATGAAGTGTGACTGGCTCATCCGTGGATGTACAGAGAAAATGCACTCTTTTTTTCTGATTGGTTCAAAGTTACTAATGAGCATTGTAATTCTACAATTTGAATTGGTAGGTTCGTCACTACCAAGTCGGCACGCAGCAGGTAACGCTTTTGTCTAGCAAGAGGAGGAAGGGCCTCCCACTGTGATAAGTACACATCGGCAGTGAGATTCTCAGTGTGTTTCCTGCTTTAGAAGTAAGCTATGTTATTAGACTAGTAACCTTCTGTGTTACAGTATAGACTTAGTGAGAAGTGTGTGTCTGTGTTAGGCTGTGTGTGAAGTGGTGTGTTGGTGGGGTGTTGAGAAATGTGTGTCTGTGTTAGGCTGTGTGTGAAGTGTTTTAGTCGGGGTGTTGAGAAGTGTGTGTCTGTGTTAGGCTGTGTGTGAAGTGGTGTGTTGGTGGGGTGTTGAGAAGTGTGTGTCTGTGTTAGGCTGTGTGTGAAGTGGTGTGTTGGTGGGGTGCTGAGAAGTGTGTGTCTGTGTTAGGCTGTGTGTGAAGTGGTGTGTTGAGAAGTGTGTGTCTATGTTAGGCTGTGCGTGAAGTGGTGTTTTAGTCGGGGTGTTGAGAAGTGTGTGTCTGTGTTAGGCTGTGTGTGAAGTGGTGTTTTAGTCGGGGTGTTGAGAAGGGTGTGTCTGTGTTAGGTTGTGTGTATGCAGGTGGCACATGGGCACAGAGTTGGGTGTATTATTGGTCACTCTAATCAGTTGGCCTACTGAATATAATACAACGGTGATATATACAACCTAACAGTTACTAATTGGTAAATAGTAACCCTTATTTTTGTTCATTACCATGGAATCCCAAATTTGGTAGTGCATGGGCAGATTTCCTCTTGTTATGTCATTCACTGACATACCTTAGAGAGCTATTTATAACCTGTCAGGAATTTCCAGTTGATCATCTACCAGCCTATGTTAGCTAGGTAGGTACGTAAGGCTAACTAACCAGCTATATAACTGTTGTAGTTACCATGGCCAGATTATGTGCCCATGGGGGCCTCAACCAACAGGAGGCCCCCATTGATTTTGATGTGTCACTCAGGTACACTACATATATATATATATATATATATATATACATACAAAAGTATGTGGACACCCCGTTGCTAACAGGTGTATAAAATCGAGCATACAGCCATGCAATCTCCATAGACAAACATTTGCAGCTGATTGGCCTTACTGAAGAGCTTAGTGACTTTCAACGTGGCACTGTCATGGGATGCCACCTTTCCAACAAGTCAGTTCATCAAATTTCTACACTGCCAGAGCTGCCCTGGTCAACTGTAAGTGCTGTTATTGTGAGGTGGAAATGGCTAGGAGGAACAACGGCTCAGCCGAGAAGTGGTAGGCCACACAAGCTCACAGGACCGGAGCATCGAGTGCTGAAGCACGTAGCGCGTAGAAATCATCTGTCCTTAGTTGCAACACTCACTACCGAGTTTCAAACTGCCTCTGGAAGCAATGTCAGCACAAGAACCGTTCGTCGGGAGCTTCATTAAATGGGTTACCATGGCTGAGCCCCCGCACACAAGCCTAAGATCACCATGCCAAGCTTTGGCTGGAGTGGTGTAAAGGTCGCCGCCATTGGACTCTGGAGCAGTGGAAACGCGTTTTCTGGAGGGATGAATCATGCTTCACCATCTGGCAGTCCGAAGGACGAAGAATACTACCTGTCCCAATGCATAGTGCCAACTGTAAAGTTTGGTGGAGGAGGGATAATGGTCTGAGGCTGTTTTTCATGATTCGGGCTAAGCCTCTTAGTTCCAGTGAAGGAAAATCTTAACACTACAGCATACAATAACATTCTAGACAATACTGTGCTTCCAACTTTGTGGCAACAGTTTGGCGAAGGCCCTTTCCTGTTTCAGCATGACAATGCCTTTGTGCACAAAGCGAGGTCCATACAGAAATGGTTTGTCGAGATTGGTGTGGAAGAACTTGACTGGCCTGCACAGAGCCTTGACCTCAACTCCATCGAACACCTTTGAGATGAATTGGAACGCCGACAGTGAGCCAGGCCTAATCGCCCAACATCAGTGTCCAACCTCTAATGCTCTTGTGGCTGAATGGAATCAAGTCCCCGCAGCAATGTTCCAACATCTAGTGGAAAGCCTTCCCAGCAGCAAAGGGGGGACCAACTCCATATTAATGGCCGCGATTTTGGAATGGGATGTTTGACGAGCAGGTGTCCACATATTTTTGGTCATGTAGCGTATCATTGTATAAACACACATAAGATGGCAAAATGTGTAGAATTGCATGAACTTCGCTTTAAAAGCTTTATTTGAGTACCCCTGCTCTATACTAACCAGACAGGAGCCATCTCCAAAAGGGCTCGTGGGTGTGGACTGCCCTTGTATGGTCGTATCATTTTTTTATTCTACCAAGTGCGTGTGTGTCAATCCTTATGAAAGATCTCGGCTGACATAACCTACATATTTGTCTCGGTGAGAATGTGAATTCATAACATGACTAGATTCCTGTCATGGTTTTTCTTCTGAATGGGATTTTTTTTTCCTCGAGTGAGTGACGTCAATACAAAAGATGGTTGGGCTCATTGGAATGGGGGGGGGGGGGGGGATTCGAGTTAAGTGAGGATTCTGCACATAACTGTAGTTTAAGGTGTGTGTGTGTTTTCTCCAAATGGGACCATGAGACTGTTCCCAAGAAGACTGCATTGTGTCTATGCGGTGCTACTAGACATTGACAGTGTGTGTAGGACTTGAGTGTGTGGGATGTCATCTTTGTGAGTGTGAGGGGGCTGTTACCTTAGTGTGTTAATAGATAATTAGGACATGAATGATAGAGGTAGGGGAGAGAGAGTCAAATCGATAACATTATGTCCCAATGCCCTTCGTCCTCCATTTTCATCATCCTACAGTATCCCCTCTGCTCTGGCCCTGTGTGTAGTCAGGTTAGTCATATGGATTTTATTAGCCCTCGCTCTGTGTGTGTTTGTTTGTGTGTGTGAGAGATGGTGTGTGTATTCATAATCTAGTAAATCACAGAGACAGGGGTGCTCTGATAGGACATATTTTCCTCATATTGATCTCCCTTCCCTCATACAGAAGGAAAAACAAATTGCATTTGGTTTATAAACGGGTAAACATTAATACTGGTGATTAGTCTAGTCTGGTTTAGGCTTTGATTTATGTCCTCTCAACCTTTCCTACTCTTTGACACTGTTCATTCCATTTTACACCTATCTTCTCCTGCCTATCTTCTTCCGCCTATCTTCTCCCGCCTATCTTCTCCCGCCTATCTTCTCCCGCCTATCTTCTCTCTCCTATCTTCTCTCTCCTATCTTCTCCCGCCTATCTTCTCCCGCCTATCTTCTCCTGCCTATCTTCTCCCGCCTATCTTCTCCCGCCTATCTTTTCTCTCCTATCTTCTCCCACTTATCTTCTCTCTCCTATCTTCTCCCACTTATCTTCTCTCTCCTATCTTCTCCCGCCTATCTTTTCTCGCCTATCTTCTCCCACCTATCTTCTCCCGCTTATCTTCTCTCTCCTATCTTCTCCCGCCTATCTTCTCCCGCCTATCTTCTCCCGCTTATCTTCTCTCTCCTATCTTCTCCCGCCTATCTTCTCCCGCCTATCTTCTCCCGCTTATCTTCTCTCCCCTATCTTCTCTCCCCTATCTTCTCCCGCCTATCTTCTCCCGCCTATCGTCTCTCTCCTATCTTCTCCCGCCTATCTTCTCCCGCCTATCTTCTCCCGCCTATCTTCTCTCTCCTATCTTCTCCCGCCTATCTTCTCCCGCCTATCTTCTCCCGCCTATCTTCTCTCTCCTATCTTCTCCCACTTATCTTCTCTCTCCTATCTTCTCCCGCCTATCTTCTCCCGCCTATCTTCTCCCGCTTATCTTCTCTCTCCTATCTTCTCCCGCCTATCTTCTCCTGCCTATCTTCTCCCGCCTATCTTCTCTCTCCTATCTTCTCCCGCTTATCTTCTCTCTCCTATCTTCTCCCGCAAATTCTCTCCCCTATCTTCTCTCCCCTATCTTCTCTCGCCTATCTTCTCCCGCCTATCTTCTCCCGCTTATCTTCTCTCCCCTATCTTCTCTCTCCTATATTCTCCTGCCTATCTTCTCTCTCCTATCTTCTCTCAATCTTTTATAATCCATATTTTTTACTCATCAGTCTTTCTCTCCCTTCTTCAACTGTTTCGCTGTTTTTTTTTTCATTTTTTTTTCCATCTCATATGAAGTACTCATTACAGCTCTATCAAACATGAATTAAAAACACCACTGCCACAGTGATGATGTCTGATCTGGCCAGAGAGAAAGAAAGGGAAGATGCTGAGAGGCAGAGAACCAGAGGAGATGAGGCATGGAGGAAGTGAAGGAGAGAGAGATGTTAAATGTCTTCACAGAACTGATGCAGGCCTATTGATATTCCAGCACTGCTCTCCTCTGGCCTACGATCTACTGCCTTTTCTCATCAAGGCTGGGGTGCTGTGTGTGTGTGTGTGTGTGTGTGTGTGTGTGTGTGCGGTGTGTGTGCGGTGTGTGTGCGGTGTGTGTACGGTGTGTGTTCTGTGGTAAAAGCTGGGATAATGTTCACTTGGGGAGTGATGAAAGGAACAGAGCTGGATGGATTGATAAGGTGTATAGGTGTGTGTGGTGGTCCTCAGTATTCTGCCTCTGTCTCTTAGCCAATGTCACCCGCTTTGTATCAGTCTCACTCAGGAGTGTGTATGTATGTGTGTGTGTGTGTTTGTGTATGTGTGAGAAATCCAAGATGGCGTAGCAGTCGCACGTGTGTTTTGTCTTGTCCCGTGGAAATATCGTAAATATCGTTTTCCCCGTTTTTTTCTCTCGTATATATTTCGTATATATGTTCATCTCACTTTCCGAATATACTCTCCTGCAACCCGCCTCACCCAATGTGGTACGGATCTGCTATTTTTATACTTTAGAATTGGAACCCCCATCAGAAGCTAGGTAGCTAACTAGCTACTAGCTAGTAGTCAGCCACTATTAGCGGTCTTTCACCATCAACTAGGACATCAGCCAGCCTCAGCTTCGTCAATACCTGCCAGTCTACACAGCACGATATCAACCCAGAGCATATCGGACTGCTTTTTCTCTAGCACATCTCCAGATTTCTACCGCAAGCTCTGAACCTTTACATCGGATCATCGCAGCTAGCTAGCTGCAATCCGAGTGGCTACTCCTGGCTAACGTGTCTGTCCCAAAGCAAGCACCAGTTAGCCTTGAGCTAGCTTCGAGCTAGGCCCATCTCCCGACTAGCCGAAGAGGTCCACCAGCTAATTATTGGGCTACAGTACCTCTTTTGCCAATTGGCCTGGACCCTTTACTGCCGACACGGAGCCTCGCCCGATCCATCACGACTGGTCTGCCGATGTAATAGGCCGAGGTGGTTTCAACAGGCCCTTCCGTTGCGACGACACTGAAGGCCCATCTGCTAGCCCCGGCCCGCTAGCTGTCTGAATCGCTGTCTCCAGCTCACCTATTGTAGTAGTGACTACTTGAATTGGCTCCCTGACTCACCTATTGCTACTCATTGGACCCTATGATCACACGGCTACACTTATCTCTCCCTAATGACAATATGCCTTGTCTATTGCTGTTTTGGTTAGTGATTATTGTCTAATTTCACTGTAGAGTCCCCAGCCCTGCCCAATATGCCTTAGATAGCCCTTTTGTCCCACCCCCCACACATGCGGTGACCTCACCTGGGTTAACTGGTGCCTCTAGAGACAAAACCTCTCTTATCGTCACTCAAATCCTAGGTTTACCTCCACTGTACTCGCATCCTACCATATTCTTGTCTGTACATTATGCCTTGAATCTATTTGTCCAAGCATAGAAATCTGCTCCTTTTACTCTCTGTTTCGAACGCACTAGATGACCAGTTCTTATAGCGTTTAGCCGTACCCTTATCCTTCTCCTCCTCTGTTCCTCTGGTGATGTAGAGGTTAACCCAGGGCCTGCAGCCCCCAGCACCACTCCCATTCCCCAGGCGCTCTCATTTGTTGACTTCTGTAACTGTAAAAGCCTTGGTTTCATGCATGTTAACATCAGAAGCCTCTTCCCTAAGTTCGTTTTATTCACTGCTTTAGCTCACTCCGCCAACCCTGATTTTCTAGCCGTGTCTGAATCTTGGCTTAGGAAGGCCACCAAAAATACTGACATTTCTTGAAAATCCTGATTGCCCCCCATCTATCTTCAGAGTTCTACTGTTAGGTGACCTAAACTGGGATATGCTTAACACCCCGGCCAATCTACAATCTAAGCTAGATGCCCTCAATCTCACACAATTTATCAAGGAACCTAACAGGTACAACCCTAAATCCGTAACCCTCTTAAATATCACCCTCTGCTGTCTTCAACCAGGATCTCAGTGATCACTGCCTCATTGCCTGCGTTCGTAATGGGTCCGCGGTCAAACGACAATCCCTCATCACTGTCTAACGCTCCCTAAAACACTTCAGCGAGCAGGCCTTTCTAATCGACCTGGCCCAGGTATCCTGGAAGGATATTGACCTCATCCGTCAGTAGAGGATGCCTGGTTGTTCTTTAAAAGTGCTTTCCTCACCATCTTAAATAAGCATGCCCCTTTCAAAAAATGTAGAACTAAGAACAGATATTGCCCTTGGTTCACCCCAGACGTGACTGCCCTTGACCAGCACAAAAACATTCTGTGGCGTTCTGCTTTAGTATCGAATAGCCCCCGCGATATGCAACTTTTCAGGGAAGTCAGAAACCAATATACACAGTCAGTTAGAAAAGCTAAGGCTAGCTTTTTCAAACAGAAATGTGCATCCTGTAGCACTATTTCCAAAAAGGTTTTGGACACTGTAAAGTCCATGGAGAATAAGAGCACCTCCTCCCAGCTGCCCACTGCACTGAGGCTAGGTAACTGTCACCACAGATAAATCTACGATAATCGATCATTTTAATAAGCATTTCTCTATGGCTGGCCATGCTTTCCATCTGGCTACCCCTACCCCAGACAACAGCTCTGCACCCCCTGCAGCAACTTGCCCTAGCCCCCCCCTGATTCTACTTCACACAAATCCATGTTCTGAAAGAGAGGCAAAATCTGGATCCCTACAAATCAGCTGTGCTAGACAATCTGGACCCTCTCGTTCTAAAATTGTCCGCCGAAATTGTTGCAACCCCTATTACTAGCCTGTTCAACCTCTCTTTCATATCGTCTGAGATTCCTAAAGATTGGAAAGCGGCCCTGGCCTGCCTTTCTAAAATCTTTGAAAGCCAAGTTAACAAACAGATCTCCGACCATTTAGAATCCCACCTTACCTTATGCAATCTGGTTTCCGAGCTGGTCATGGGTGCACCTCAGACACGCTCAAGATCCTAAACGATATCATTACCACCATCAATAAAAGACAATACTGTGCAGCCGTCTTCATCGACCTGGCCAATAGCCTTGGTTTCTCAAATAACTGCCTCGCTTGGTTCACCAACTAGTTATTAGATAGAGTTCAGTGTGTCAAATCAGAGGGCCTGTTGTCCGGACCTCTGGCAGTCTCTATGGGGGTGCCACAGGGTTTATTTCTTGGGCCACTCTTTACTCTGTATATATCAATGATGTCGCTCTTGCTGCTGGTGATTCTCTGATCCACCTCTACGCAGACAACACCATTCTGTATACATCTGGCCCTTCTTTGGACACTGTGTTAACTAACCTCCAAACAAGCTTCAATGACATACAACACTCCTTCTGTGGCCTCCAACTGCTTTTAAATGCTTGTAAACCTAAATGCATGTTCTTCAACCGATTGCTGCCCGCACCCGCCCGCCCGACTAGCATCACTACTCTGGACGGTTCTGACTTAGAATATGTGGACAACTATAAAACCTAGGTGTCTGGTTAGACTGTAAACTCTCCTTCCAGATCTCCAATCCAAAATGATATCTAGAATCGGCTTCCAATTTCGCAACAAAGCCTCCTTCACTCATGCTGCCAAACATACCCTCATAAAACTGACTATCCTACCGATCCTTGACTTTGGCGATGTCATTTACAAAATAGCCTCCAAAACTCTACTCAGCAAACTGGATGTAGTCTATCACAGTGCCATCCGTATTGTCACCAAAGCCCCATATACTACCCACCACTGCGACCTGTAGGCTCTCGTTGGCTGGCCCTTGCTACATATTCATCGCCAGACCCACTGGCTCCAGGTCATCTATAAGTATTTGCTATCTAAAGCCCCGCCTCATCTCAGCTCACTGGTCACCATAGCTACACCCACCCGTAGCACACGCTCTAGCAGGTATATTTCACTGGTCATCTTCAAAGCCAACACCTCATTTGGCCGCCTTTCCTTCCAGTTCTCTGCTGCCAATGACTGGAACGAATTGCAAAAATCACTGAAGCTGGAGACTTATATCTCCCTCTCTATCTTTAAGCATCAGCTGTCAGAGCAGCTTACCGATCACTGTACCTGTACACAGCCAATCTGTAAATAGCACAGCCAACTACCTCATCCCCATATTGTTATTTATCTTTTTGCACCCCAGTATCTCTACTTGCACATCATCTTCTGCACATCTATCACTCCAGTGTTAATGGTAAATTGTAATAATTTCTTGCCTCTATGGCCTATTTATTGCCTTACCTCCCTAATCTTCTACATTTGCACACATTGTACATAGATTTTTCTGTTGTGTTATTGACTGTACGTTTGTTTATGTGTAACTTTGTGTTGTTGTTTTTGATGCACTGCTTTGCTTTATCTTGGTCAGGTCGCAGTTTTAAATGAGAACTTGTTCTTAACTGGCCTACCTGGTTAAATAAAGGTGAAATAAAAAAATTGAAAACAAAATGTGTGATAAAGGCAAACTAGCACCCTGTCTTTGGTCTGGGAAGCAGCACAACAGAATAGTAATCAGTGCAGGTGTTGGCCCGGGGCGAAAAACAGGTTACAGAGGTGACTGGACTTTTTCGGATTCTCTGTCACTCATTCTTTTCAACCTTTCTCTCTTTTCACTGGCTCAGCTGTAGAATCTTGAGTGGCTCTGTGACAGACCTGGCCGTTTCTGAGGTGCAGGAGATGAAGAGTAACACTGAAAATAAAAGGAATCAGAGCAAGCGTCAATGCAATCAGACATGATGTGCAACACCTGCATACAAGGCAATCGGTAGTCAATTATCTCAATTATCTCAGAAAAGTGTGACTTGATTGAGACAGCATATGTAGTTTTGGGATTCAGTATAGTTTTGACATAATTTTTTAATGTTTTACTACATTTTTGCAAAATGCATATAAACATTTCAAATGGCCTAGAAACAGGTGTGAAGACCAAGAAACTCAAACTGAATAAAAAAGCTAAAGAGGTGGGCCTATGGGAACATGTAAGCGGGAATTGGGTTAAAGAACCGTCAGAAATGACAGGAACCACATAAAGCCAGGGGTTAGGGGGAAACATATTAAAGCATGATAATGAGAGAGAAAAAACACTGGGAAAAATAGAATATATATTGTCTCGATCAAGTCACACTTTTCTGAGATAATTGATTACTGATGTGCCTCCTGGTGCTTTTTATTGCTGTTGCGCGACATGTCTGATTGCATTGGTGCACGTTTCCTATATTCGGATGAAGGTCTGAAGACCGAAAGCTCGGCCTAAGAAATTGAAAATGATGCATGAGTGTATAGAGATTCCTTTTCATTCCACTGTGTCAGCTGTGCCACAGAGCAGTGTTATCTGTTTCTCTTTCTCTCTCTGTGTGTGTGTGTGTGTGTTTGTTTGCGTGAGTGCTCCTGGGGGGATGTGTGTACTGTGTAGACAGTGTGTTGATGGTACTTGTCAGGAGTGATCAGGGCTGTGAAGAGGCAATGTGTCTGGTCACTAAGTGCCTTGGTGCTATTCAGACAGAAGTGAATTGTAGCTTCACACCCCAGCGGACAGGGACTTCAGGTATCTGCATGCTAAGGAGGCTGTAGGGTGTGTTTGTATGTGCGTGTGTGCTGGAATCCTAGCCTTGGATAAGTCTGTATGTCTCAAAATCTGTGATTGGTGTCATAGTTTTTACTGCTCTTTTGCATTCATGTCCCTTGTAGTCGCCCGTTGTCCCTGTCCCCGGTTAGGAGATGACATTACTCCTGCTCTGACTCCCAGTTATGGTTTCATTATCTTAGTTACCTGTTATACCTGTAAGATTGCTCTAGTTCTGTTTCCCTGTGTACCCTGCAATACAATTGTCTGTAGCCATAAACCCATAGTTGATATAACAGTGCGGTGATGGGATCAAGTGTGCAAGACTGCATTCTCCTCATGTGTATTCTAAAGGGGGGTGTATCTCTTTGACTGCATAAATAAGCTGCTTTGTTTGTGATAGGATGCTTATGTGTAGCATACTGTGTGTGTGCTATGTGAAAAGGTGTGTGTTTGCAGAGAAGAGAGTGTGGCCATGGTTACCAAGGTGCTGTTTTCTGACGCAGTGTCGAGGTATGAGTCATTCAGCCCCCCGTCCCCATCCCCTCACCTCCAAACCACCAGCCACTGAGATTGTCCCGTCGTCATGTGGACACAAAGAGGGACAGGTCTGGGATTTTGAGTGGTGGGAGGGAGTGGTGGGGGGGGGGGGGCTGTTATTTGGGCTCTGGACTTCGTCCTCTGTTCTAACTGTGGCTTCTCAGTCAGAGAGAAGAGAGAGACACGTCTAGCTCAGAGCATTTCGATGTCGAACCCTGTCTTTAGAATGAATATTGTGTTTTTGTGAGAGACATAAAGAGGGAGAGATGAGAGAGAGAGAGAGAGAGTGCAAGGGAGGGCTAGCTGAGAGAAAGAAGAGGGAAGGCAAAGAGAGAGGGAGAACAGTGCGAGAGAAGGTTAGGCGAGGAAGATTAGCGAAAGAGATGGAGAGAGAGGATAGAGAGAGGGGCGAGAGGGAAGGATCAGACAGCTATGATGAGTGATTTATTGAATGGTCCCTGTGACAGTGATGCTGTTGTAGCAGGGGCATCATTGGTTGCCTGCCAGAAGCCCTGACCAATCAGCCAGTCCTGTAGCAGACCAGAAGGATGTTGGGGCGCAGAGTTGATTACAGAGAGAAGGAAGGAGGGGGAGGAGGAAGGGGAAGAGAGGAGGGAACAGCTTAAATTACCTTGAAAATGGCACTTAACCATATTTGAAATGGCCTGTTGTAAGACCCGCATAGTGCTGACATAGATAGGACATAACATCTCATACCACATAACCTGACCAGATCCCACATGACAATCTCTTCATGCCTTTCCTTCACCACGTCGGGCCTTTCTTTCTCTGTCGTAGTTTAGAGGTACAGTGCCTTCAGAAAGTATTCACACCCCCTTAGATTTTGTGTCACTGGCCTACACACAATACCCCATAATGTCAAAGTGGAATTATGTTTTTATTTTGTTTTTACAAATTAATAAAAATGAAAAGCTGAAATGGCTTGAGTCATTAGGTCTTCAACCCATTTGTTATGACAAGCCTAAATACGTCCAGGAGTTAAAAAAAATGTGTTTAACAAGATTTTTGAATGACTACCACATCTCTATACCTCACACATACAATTATCTGTAAGGTCCCTCAGTCGAGCAGTGAATTTCAAACACAGATTCAACCACAAAGACCAGGGAGGTTTCCAATGCCTCGCAAAGGTCCCCTATTGGTAGATGGATATAACAAAAAGCAGACATTAACTATCCCTTTTAGCATGCATTACACTTTAGATGGTTTATCAATACACTAACCTAAATGACAGAGTGAAAAGAAGAACGCCTATAGAGAATACAAATATTCCAATACACACACCCTGTTTGCAATAAGGCACTAAAGTAAAACTGCAAAACATGTGGTAAAGAAATTAACTTTATGTTGTGAATACAAAGCGTTATGTTTTGGAGCAAATCCAACACATCACTGAGTACCACTCTCCATATTTTCAAGCCTGGTGGTGGCAGCATCATGTTATGGGTATACTTGTCATTGGCAAGGACTAGGGAGTTTTTTTTAGGATAACAATAAACAGAATAGAGCTAAGCACAGGCAAAATCCTACTTTCTAACAGAAACTTGGAGACATTCACCTTTCAGCAGGAAAATACACAAGGCCAAATGTACACTGGAGTTGCTTACCAAGACGCATTGAATGTTCCTGAGTGGCCTAGTTATAGTTCTGACTTAAATCGCCTTGAAAATCTATGGCAAGACTTGAACATTTCTGTCTAGCAACGATCAACAGCCAACTTGACAGAGCTTCAAGCATTTAAAAAAGAATAATGTGCAAATGTTGTACAATCCAAGTGTGCAAAGCTCTTACAGGCGTACACAGAACGAGTCAACGCTGTAGTCACTGCTAAAGGTGATTCTAACACCCATTGACTCATGGGTGTGAATACTTATGTAAATGAGATATTTCTGTATTTCATTTTCAGAAAATGTCTCACATTTCTAAAAACATGTTTTCACTTTGTCATTATGGGGTCTTGTGTGTAGATGGGTGAGAAAAACAATCTATTGAACCCATTTTGAATTTGGGCAACAACATGTGGAGTACGTGAAGGGGTATAAATACTTTCTGAAGGCACTGTCGTTTTTTCAACAACTCATCACATTTGATTAAAAATAGATTGTCCTTGCTAGCTTTTAGGCATCACTGTTAAATCCAGACTAAACCAGAGCCTCCAGATATTCTTCCATAATTGTGCCATGATGATAATTGTTATGCTGTGTTTCGAAAAAGAAGTCTGAGTTTCTTTCTCCCAGGCTAACGTTGGATAAGTGTGTCGTGTCTTTTATTTGAGTAGATCTGGGTTTGGAAGAGGGACTTGGGAATGAGTTCAATGACATTTCCATGCTAATATGATGTCGCCAAAAACCCAGATCTCACACCGAAAATAAAACAAGTTATCTTTCAAAAACAGGAAATAAAATACAATAAACAGGAAATAACTTATATACACACTTACGTACACAGGCTGTGTCCTTACCAGTCTATGCATGTTATGTAAGAATACAGTACTCACTGAGTACAAAGGGCTCTTTGACGTGCCACTGTCAGCCGCAGGACATTAGCCCTCTGGATTGATGTGTGTACCATGGAGAGATCGGCTATGAAATAGTGTGTGTCTGTCTGTCTGTGTGTTTGGGAGAGGGAGAGGTCAGTGTCTGTGTGTTGGAGGTACTAGCCTATGGTTGGAGGTAGACTGCACATTTTCTAATAGGTAGTCTCCTCCTTTCAGTTGTGAGTTTTTCATATTCACCAGTAGACTCATCTACTGTGAGTCATCTTCACTGGGCTGTGTGTGTGTGTGTTCATCTGATTATAGCCTGTTGTTGACTGTTTGTTAATAAACAGGTGTTGCCTTGTTGTGCTGTCCGCATTATTTATATATTTTCAATCCAAAGGGAAACATTTGGTGTACTCTCAGGTGCACAATCACACACACACACACACACACACACACACACACACACACACACACACACACACACACACACACACACGCTTTTACTAGAATATTGATTGATCTAACTGGAACTATTGTCAGCCCAATGGCTTTACCAGAACTCTGTGTGTTCCAGTTAATTGGCCAATAACACACACCCACATGCATACACAGCTAGTAAAGGAGACCTCATGTCTTAGGAATGGAAGGCTACACTCTCTCTAACCCGTCCTGTTTCATCTCTCTGTGTGTGAGAGTCCGTCTGGGCAGTGGTGACGCACTAAGGAGACTGCAGCAGACACACATGCATCACCTCCTTTCAGCATCACTGACATCAGAAGACATGTTTAGTATGTTGTTACCCGTGCCCGAGAGAGAGAGCGGAGCGTGAGATGGAGAGGGGAGAGAGTGAGCAGAAAGAGAGAGAGAGAGGTAGCGCAGAGAGAGAGAAGATGAGAGATGAGAGATGGAAGGGAAAAGAGAGAGAGCCAGAAAGAGAGAGGTAAAGAGAGAGCGAGAGAGAGATATTTTTGGAGAGGGGAAGTGAGGAATTGGAGGGGAGAGGTGGAGAGAGAAAGGTGAAGAGGATGAGGGTGAGGGAGAGAGAACAGAGAAGGGAGGGAGGGAGAGGGGAGCAAGGAGGTAAGGAGGGGAGGGGAGGTGAGAGGTTTTATTTTTGGATGTCCCTCCTCACCCTGGGTCCTGATGACAATAGGCGAGAACGAAAGACGAGAAAGGGACAAGTGGAGTCCACCTCATGTGCTGCATAAGCAATGACTCAAGAGTATCTAAAGATACATTCTAAGGAGACACATATAGCTCCAGAGAGAGTATTGATTTCCTCTGAGATTCTCTGAATATTCCTCTGTTTTCCCACTAGATGGCTCTGTAGAACAGGTAAAACTACTTTAAAAGTTGCTCCACGGCCTTCTGCTTGGTCTGAGGACAGCACTATCAGGCAGTGGACTGTGTGGGCAAGAATGAGTGTGTGTGTGTGAAGTCTATGGGGGGGGGGTTCCTCCGTGGAAACCAGGTGAGGATCGAACCAGGGGATGGGGCAGCAGATGGAGGGGGGCTGGGGGTCAGGGGGTTGGGTTAGGAGGCTCAACGCCTAGACAAGCGAACCACAGCTGCCTATCAGCTTTCATACACCAGGACGTATCCTATGAAGCAGGGTCAATGAGTTAAGAAGTACTGCTACCACTTTGTAGGTCAATACAGACCTCTGTATGAAAGGAGTTTGCAGACTAAGCTGTTTACAGAGGTATTAAATCTCTCACTCTATCTATTTTTCTCTCTCTCTTTCCCCCCATCCCTCTCTCTCTAGATGACATATGTGACCTGAAGGTGGAGAGGCCTGGAATTGTGGACAAGCTGACGGCCAAAGAGAGGGAGTCCCTGGAGGAGAACGATGAGAAGGAGGAGAAAGAGAAGGAGGTGGAGGTGGGGAACGGCGAGAAGGGCCAGCAGGAGGAGCAAGGAGAGGAGAAGGAGGTGAAAGTGGAGGAGGACGAGGAGGAGGAAGAGGAGGAGGAGGAGGAAGGAGGAATGTTAGAGGAGGATGACTTGGAGGAGTTGAGGTCCCAGGTGCTGCAGCTGGTGTTGGAGCTGGAGGAGGCCAGGGATGTGTCTCAACGACATGAAGAGAGCTTCATGGAGCTACAGGGTGTGTGTGTGTGTGTGTGTGTGTGTGTGTGTGTGTGTGTGTGTGTGTGAGTGAGTGAGAATTTTGTGTCTGAGTGTGACTGTATTTGTGTTAGTGTGTGTCTGAGTGAGTGTGTGTGTGACAGCTGTAGCCATGATTGCATGCTGGGTGTTTAGTTCACTGTGACATCACAGCTGGGTCGTGAGGGGGTTGGGAGGTCCTATTGCTCAGCTGTCATGGTTCTTGTGCCAGTTGTCCCTGACCCCAGCTCCCCCGTGGTCCATTATGCTGACTCACATACACCACATTGACTGTATACACAGTCACTTTGTTCTTCCTCTCCTCCCCCTTTCTCTTCCTCCTCTTGTACATTTCCTCCTCTCATATCCCCCCCTTCTTCTCTTCCTCCCCTCTCTCCCGCTGTCCTCTGTTCCCAGGTCTGTTGGAAGATGAGCGTCTGGCCAGTGCTGACCAGGCAGAGAGCTTTACCAGACAGATCCAGAGACTGCAAGGTAGACACGCACGCAAGCGCGTATACACACACACACACACAAGCACGCACACAAGCACGCACACCCTTATACACAACCTCTCCTCTCTCCACTTCTGATAAATGAGCACAGCACCATTATCTTCCCCTACTGTCTCAAGAAATAGTTTATTGGCTGAGGAAAAGTTACCAATAAACATAACTTTTGTAGATAAATGTCTCCTAGCAGGGTCTTGTGATAGTGGAGAGTGGACATAACTTTAAGAGATACAAGGATTGTACACAATCTCCTTTTCTCTCTCTTTTTTCTATGTGTACTGTCCCCATCACCTGACAGTGCTATAGGGTTTAAACAAAAGTTCTACAATAAACTGTTCTATGTAAGAAGTGCAATAGGATTTCAATACACATACATGAATATGACATTATATCTATTCGCTTATGACTTAGTTCCACCATAGTTATATGGTCTAATGGTCTAACATGACTGATAAATGACGCTAGATAAGCCTATCTTAGACTGTATTCACAGAATGTGTCTGCTTGGGAAGAGGTCTGGTACAGCTCCATGATTGGCTGATATCTCAATGGTGCTCAACCTCAGGAGACATGGTGGCCACCGTATGAATGACGTCATGTGACCAGAGACACACCAGACCATAGAAATCCATATATTACCACTCTGTTCTATTTCATTCTGTGCACCAGACATCATTAGTTACAAGGACAGTGGCTCCAGACGACATAGAGGCCTTATCATGATATCACTTCCTTAGGAGAAGATGCTCAGCATTTTTGGATTAACATGGAGTCATGTAGGTGACTGAGTGGACGGGTGTGTGGGGGTGAGAGGGAGCACAGCACTCCCTCCTTATTCCTCTCTCACTCCCCCCTAGCAGTGACACTCACCACATGACTCCTATTGGAATGCAGACTGGAGGTGGGGGGGGGGGGGGGGGGCAGGCTGAGGTAGGGATAGTTTGTCTTAGCTCATTTGGCTTTGTTATTCTGCTGTTGTACACACACGACGCCAGTGTTTCCCATCTACAGTGAGGGAGAAGGAGAGAGAGAGGGAGAGAACTCTCCGTACATGGTGCACTCCACGTAACGGCAACCCCAAGGCAGAATGCCATGGGATGTCAGAGAGAGGCCATGTGATTGGCTGAATGACTGTAAACATTAAGGCAGGAGGGGATTGATGTTCCCAGAAGGAAAGTTCTCAAGAGGAGAATGTGAACGTACTGCACAACCATGTGTGTGCTCAAGAATTGTCCCCTTGCTCTGGTGAGCCCAGACTCCTTTTGTCCCTAACCCAGGACAAGCCTCTGTCCAGTACAATACTATACTGTACCTCACACTATAACTAAGTAAGTAAGTAGCTTTGTCTGAGCCAGAACTGCCCAGACTGTACATCTTCTTAATGTTGCGGTCCAGGAAGTAATCTAGGTGTGTGGTTCCTCTGTGCAGTGTGTGGTAAGAGAGCTGGTCTGCAGACACAGCCATATAGCCATGGCCTCTTGAGCTCTGGCCATGTCTGTGTAAACAAATCAATCTCCCTTCACTTCAAAAGTCAAGTATGTGTGTGTTTGTTTGTGTGTGTGTGTTTGTTTGTGTGTGTGTGTGTGTGTGTGTTTGTTTGTTTGTGTGTTTGTGTGTGTGATTAAGGAGATCAGAGGCGCCAGGGGTTTTTCTTTAGAGACAGAGAGCCCAGACCAGAGCTAATGCCCTTGTCCCTCTCTTCTGCTCTCTCCTTCTTCCCTATCTTCCCCATGCCCCTGGCTCAGTCAGCTCTTGTGTCTGCTCTTTGCAGCCAGGACATGTTCACTAGAGTGTTTACCAGACCTTCCTGAAACAAAAGGCCCTTGACAGAGTACAAGTCAACATTGCTTGTCTTTTTTCTGAATCACAGATTGACAGGAACATTTCTCCTCTCCTCTCCTCTCCTCTCCTCTCCTCTCCTCTCCTCTCCTCTCCTCTCCTCTCCTCTCCTCTCCTCTCCTCTCCTTTCCTTTCCTTTCCCCTCTAGCTCAGCTGCGTTCGGTCCAGGAGGAGATGGACTCTCTGGAGGAGGAGAAGGAGAGTGAGCTGGGGGAGGTGCAGGAGGAGCTGAGGTCTGCCCAGGAGGAGGTGCTGGTTCTGCAGCAGGCGGGGGAGGAGACAGCAGCGGAGAGGGAGAACGACATCGCCTCCCTGCAGGAGGAGCTGTGTCGTCTGAGGGCCGAGCTGCAGCGTCTCCGCACCACGGCCCAAGAGTACGAGCTGGAGATCACCACCCTGCGGGCTGAAATCAGTATGAAGAGCATGAGGAGGGAGGGAGAGACTGACGGTACTATCATACTATATACTGCACTAACCCAAACTTTCTAACCACTACAATACCACACAAGCTGCAACACTGCTTAAATCCCTTTCACAAACTCAAAACACAACCATTCCACACACATTCCCTGCCCAACCAGTACACCACTCCATACATAACACTGAAGCAATGGAAATCAATCAGACATGAGGAAAATCCCAGTCAGGTATACCCATTATTACATCACAGTAGTATAATCCAGTTAAAACTGTAGGCCAGATCCAATAGAAACGCTAGAAATGTTCAGGTTTTTACAGACTCAACAGGTCCAGTTGGCAGAGAGGCCTTCGCAGCAGAGAATTGTGGGTAAATACAAGAGTCGGGGACTCATCGTCATGACTCCAGGGTTGCCAGATTTGTCTTTATCCCTCTCTGTTTCTGTATGGACCTCAGAGAGATCATGTCAGTATCCATTAAAACACACTTCGACAACGTTTAGAGGATTTATTGGTGTTATTGATCCCAGGCTCATGGTTATTGGTGAAGTCACGCATGCAGAGTTCAAGGTGTCACCACTATACTGTTAGGATAATATGGTAATGACACAGCACCACCGTGTGCACTCAAACAAGAGGGAGGAAAGTCAACAGCCTCTGTTTCAGTTTGATGGGTTGATTCTCTCGTGGTTCCGCTAGTCCGTAACGATCTAGGTAGATTCCCTTTCAGTTTTAATGCCCCCCATTGTTGGACCGGCCGCAGAACTCCTTGCCTCTTGATTCTCTGGTGCCGCCAGGGTAGTTTATGACTCTTGTATTAGATGTGTTGAATGAGAGCTGCAGTTGTTTTGAGTGAATGAAGAGATTGTTGTGGTTGTAATGTTGAAAGTTGTAATGTTGAAAGTTTGGTTAGAGTGATCTTTTCTCTATTGTTGTAACGACTCTCGTCGAAAGGAGTGAACCAAAGCGCAGCGTGGACAGTGTTCATGATTTTTATTTTCAAAAAACACAAACAAAATAACCAAAGTGAAAACGAAAGCGCACAGTTCTGTCAGGCACAGACACTAAACAGAAAACAAGATCCCACAAAACCCAAAAGGCAAATGACAACTTATATGTGATCCCCAATCAGAGACAACGATAGACAGCTGCCGCTGATTGGGAATGTCAAGTTCTGACCATCGTTCTTGTGTGTTTTCCTTGTTTTAGTGTTGGTCAGGACGTGAGCTGGGTGGGCATTCTATGTTGTGTGTCTGGTTTGTCTATTTCTATGTTTGGCCTGATATGGTTCTCAATCAGAGGCAGGTGTTAGTCATTGTCTCTGATTGGGAACCATATTTAGGTAGCCTGTTTTGTGTTGGGTTTTGTGGGTGGTTGTCTCCTGTGTCAGTGTTTGTACCACACGGGACTGTTTCGGGTTTTCATGTTTCTTGTTTTGTAGTCTATTTCATGTATAGTTTCGTTATTAAAAGAACCATGAATCATAACTACGCTGCGTCTTGGTCCGATCCCTGTTACACCTCTTCTTCAGAGGAAGAGGAAGAAGAGAACCGTTACAGGGAACCACACACACAGCCAAAACCAAAGAAATAGAAAACATATTCTTTCCCACCCGAGTCACACCCTGACCTAACCAAACATAGATAATTAAAAGGATCTCTAAGGTCAGGGTGTGACAATTGTTGTATTGTTATGCTGAAAATGAAACCCTGGTCTTGATGGGTTTCCCCAGACTAAATAAAAGATAATTATTCTACCTGATGAGTAACAAACGGTGTTGGAGGAAATGAGGATCACAATCTGTCTTGGCCTCTGTAGGGAGGATGCAGACAGAAAACTGATTCCTCCTTTTAACACTCTCAAGTTGAAACCCCTCAAGTCCAGAAAGCAGGCGAAAGCTTTTAAAAGTTTTACTGTGTTCTCTGTCTCGATGTGCTCATTTGTTACGGCTGCTACTCCTTTATTTGAATTGAATGCTAATTAAGTAGAAAAACAACTCTGCCCTATATAAAACCAACTCAATAGTAGATATAAATGAATTAAAGTGCTAATTTTCCAGAGCTGCTTTTTTCAATTGGTTATTTTCAGAGGAGAGCCTGGGCGGTGTGTGTATACAGACAGACAGACAGACAGACAGACAGACAGCTAGCTTGCCATTCCTCCGCAGTGTTGTAAACCTCTCTTCTGGTTTCTTCTCTCTCTACTTTATGTATGCAGTATAATGATGACATAACATATTATCTAGCAGAATGAGTAACACAGGGTTACTAGATCAAAGGCTGTCTCTCTCTATGTGTGACCTGTATTATATTGGCAGTTCACAGTACTCTATCCTCGTGCATCTCCAGTCTGTGCATGACTTTCATTAGCCTGTCTAATAGCAGGGCTAATGCCAGAGAGAGAGGAGAGGAAGGAAAGGAAACTGAGAGGGGGAGGGAGAGAAGGTATTGAGACAGAATTAGGACTATAAAAGTAAAGGAAAGCAGGGATTCAGAAAGGGTCAATGAGATTGTGCGCAAGATACAGTGGTGGGTCTAAGTGTACTGTACCTCACCCAGTCACATATACACATTAGGCTGGTATTATAGCCATACATCAGGATCTTGAACAGGAAGTGGCAACCTCTCATATCCACACACACATACACACGTTCAGGTATACCCACACATACACACGTTCATGTATAGACACACATACACACGTTCAGGTATACACAAACATACACACGTTCATGTATAGACACACATACACACGTTCAGGTATACACACACATACACACGTTCATGTATAGACACACATACACACGTTCAGGTATACACACACACACATACACGTTCAGGTATACACACACATACACACGTTCAGGTATACACATGCATACACGCGGTTAGGTATACACACATATACATGTTCAGGTATACACACACATACACACGTTCAGGTATACACATGCATACACGCGGTTAGGTATACACACATATACATGTTCAGGTATACACACACATACACACGTTCAGGTATACACACGTACACACGTTCAGGTATGCACACACATACACACAGTTAGGTATACACACACAAACACACGTAGCCCAGCAACATTACAAACAGAATTATAACACCTGTAAGAGGAGCTCTTTGGAGCTATAGCGCTGTCGTGTTTACAGGTATGCTTTACTTGGTTCTTTTCATCGTTTTTCCTCAACTCTCCCACACTCATTGACCACCCTCGTCTAGGGGAGGATTGAGCCTCTTCGTTAACAGTATACTGCAGCTTCCTCCACTGTCCCTGTTCCACACCCGTCTCCATTTAGTGAACCTCCGCTCGCAAACACATTTGCCCGCCCTCCTTGACAAGTACCAACTGATTGAGCTGTACAAAATTATCCAATTGAATAGCTTTTTTTGCTGACATTTCAAGCTATTTGTGGGGGGGGGGAGCTTATGTCACGTTCTTAACTCTGTTACACTTGAACACATTTCAGGACTCTGTCTAAACTAATATGTTACAGGGCCATGGTGGACCTCAACTACCTTCCTCGCCATATCACACCCTTTCCTGTGGAATCTGTTACCATGACTACTTATTGTTAACATGGTTCAGTGCGTCAACTTTCCCACCCCAACACACACACACCCAAGACAAAACACCACACACTAATGTAACCCTGGGAATGTGTGTATGTTCCAGGTGAGGTAAGCCAGCTGACGGCGGAGTGTCATACGATTTCAGACGAGTGTCAGACCCTGAAGGACGAAAACAAACAGCTGAGCCTCAAACTGCAGCAGCTACAGCGAGCCGGGTGAGTGGCCGAGCCGCCTGTCGATCAAGTTGCCGACCAATCAGTCACAGCCTCTCTATGTCTGGAGACCCCCACATTGCAGTAAAATCCCTCCTATGTGCTCTACAAACCTACTGTCTGTTTATTGTCTGTAGATAATCTATCATAACTTTTCTGTCTGGGGTCTGATGTAACAAAAACAATCTGTCAGTCCACAGACAAGACAAGATCGCGCAGGTAAACAGGAGTATTTTTAATGCCTTCTGAATTGTTAAAGCCTTTGTCTCCTCCATCTCTCTCTGTATTTCCGAGACATTTATTCTTTGATCTTCTGTATACACCCTCTAACATAACTAGGAGGCCTATGTGTGTATTTGTGTGTGTGTGTCTGTGTCTGTGTGCGTGCATTAAGTGTGTCTGGGTCTGTGTGCATGCGTGTGCAACAAGGCAACACCTGTTTATTAACAAACAGTCAACAACAGGCTATAATCAGATGAACACACACACACACACACACCGCCCAGTGAAGATGACTCACAATAGATGAGTCTACTGGTGAATATGAAAAACTCACAACTGAAAGGAAAAGGCTATCTATTAGAAAATGTGCAGTCTACCTCCTACCTCCAACCATAGGCTAGTACCTCCAACACACAGACACTGAACTCTTCCCAACACACATACACACAGACAGACACACAAACACACTATTTCATAGCCGATCTCTCCATGGTACACACACCCATCCAGAGGGCTAATGTCCTGCGGCTGACAGTGGCACGTTGTCAAAGAGCTCAATACTCTGTCTTCTTACATAACATGCTTGACACAGTTCCCTATAAACCATCCACTCTCTGCTCTCTGGTGTCACCACTCTGATCGAAGGGGATACCGAGACACAGGAGGACATCTCCATTTGAGCTCCTTGTATACAGACCTGATATTGAGGTGGTTATACTGTATATAGCAGGCTGTAATAGCACAGCAGAGCACTGTGGGAAATGAACAGTCTTACTGCAAGAGCATACTTAGGTCTGGTTTCATTTCACCCCCTAGACCCTAGCCTCTCTCGTCCCCTTTGAAGTGATTGTTTAATGTGGGTGAGGCCTTAGGAAACAACAATGTTGTATTCCAGGATGCATAGACTAGTAAGGATGCAGCCTGTGTATGTACTGTATCCTGACATAGTTTATTTCCTGTTTTTGAAAGATAACATGTTTCTTTTCGGGATCTAGGTTTGTGGTGACATCGTATTAGGATGGACATTTCATTGAATTCATTCTCAAGTCCCTTTTCCAACCCAGATCTGCTCAAATGAAAGACACGACACATTTATCCAATGTTAGCCTCAGAGAAAGAATCTCAGACTTATTGGCAGAAGCAGTGACTCATGTTTTCCCAGAATGAGAGAGAGGTGTGGTAGGTCCTTCACAGTGTTGCACTGTAATACATCACACGGAATACAGTAGTTACTTCAATGCACTCTTGACTTGTCGCGCTCATCCATTTTTAAGCTTCAATTATTTATGTTCACTCTACCGGTTCACAGAATGTGTGGTTTTGTTTTAGCAAAGTACTCTGTGGTGTAATGGCGTGATCTGACCATATAAGCTGTTATGTCATGAATGTTTAAACTCTGGGAGAGTTGTGGTTGGCCCAGGGGACAGAGTTAAATATGTTTAAACTCTGTGAGAGTTATGGTTGGCCCACGATATAACTTTCTCACAGTGAATAAATTATGCTGAGAGGGAATCAGTAATGGGACGAGTACTGCACTGCGGATTTCAACAACACCACAGCAAACACACACACACACGATGAATGATGCTTATAAATTGATAATACATTGAATGATCTCTCTGGTTGACAGCTCCAATGATGTCTACCTGGCCTTGAGAGGGGAGGGGGATGAGGACCAGAAGGATGAGGGTGTTGGGCAGGATGAGGAATCAGTGAAGGCTGGAGGCTACATGACCCTGTCTCAGACCCAGGGTGGGCAGACCCAGACTGGGCAAGGTGGGCGCTTGGTGGATGCCTCCATCCAGAAGAACATCTCGTTCGATGGCAAGTCTATCACCAACTGGAACGGGGGACCCTCTGAAGCCTTCTCCCTACGAGACCAGCTCAAACTGGCTGAAGAGAGGGCCTCGCAAGTACAGAGACAAGTATGGACACAGATGCTCTCACACACCCACATACAAGTCTTATAAGCCAAATGTGATAATGAAAATGCTCTCTCTTTCTGTCTCTCTCTGTCTCTCTCTGTCTCTGTCTGTCTGTCTGTCTGTCTGTCTGTCTGTCTGTCTGTCTGTCTGTCTGTCTGTCTGTCTGTCTGTCTGTCTGTCTGTCTGTCTGTCTGTCTGTCTGTCTGTCTGTCTGTCTGTCTGTCTGTCTGTCTGTCTGTCTCCCTCCCTCCCTCCCTCCCTCCCTCCCAGTGTGAGGGGTTGAAGGGGGAGCTTGCGGACCTGCAGGGGCTGTTTGACTGCAGCCAGAAGGAGAGGGTTGAGCTGGAGCAGGAACTGCATCACTATAGGGCGGAGCTAGAGAAGCTTAGCGGCAAGAAGTCAAAGGTGAGAGGTCGGAGGGAGGTAACTTTGGTAACAATGACCGACAAAAGATGGCCTCTTCTGTGTATGAGTTGGTGAAAACAAGTGTTACTATAAGGGGGCACAACACATGTGCTATAAGAAGGGTTATGGTGGTGAAGGAGCTAGTTATGAGGTAAGTAGAAGAGAACGAGATGATACACCTATACACATACACACCTGTATCTACAGTACACTTGAGTAACTGTGTGCTAACTAACCCATTCTCCTCAGCATCAAGTCTGTCTGTCTGTCTGTACTGTGTGCATGTGGGTCAGTAACAACAGCTCAGTCAAACAGCTATGTCTCATGGAATCGTGACTTGTCTCTCGTCCTCTTTCTGCCTAAAGTGGTGTAGTCAGTTATTCTTGTGTCCTCGACTTTGGTCCCTGGCTTCTTCCGCCCTCTTCTCAACATGCATTGCTTCAATGGCGGTGTGTCTCTGCGTCCTGTCGCCCTGTCCAGTGTCTGTCCCAGTGTCCACCTAAACAACCCGGTCCATATCCTCTTTCTCTTCCTGTCTGATGCCATCAAAACCAGGAAGTGCTGAATCAGAGTTTTGTTGAAAACTGAATAACAAAAACGACAAATCAACCCACATGTTATTATAGTGTACAAATGTGCGCTTATAAGCCAGCCACTCCACCCTTGATGATTTGATTGGGTGTATGTGGTCTCCTTATCAAGGATTTGGAATTAGACCATCCAGCCTGAGTACCACAGTAGTTCATGTCACTCACCTGTCCTCCATAGTTGTAGTTTATCTTGTGACTAAACCCCCTCACCCGCACTGCTGGGCTGCCTACAACTCCCAGGGTTCTCTCTGTCTGAGTGACCGTTTGAGTGACAGGCAGCACTTTTCAGTATGGGCAGAGATCTTTAAATGACAAGATGGAATCATTACACAAGTTGTTCATCTTGTCTTTAACCATCTTTGATGTGCTCTAATGGCATGCTCTTTCTGTTTCTCCCCTCCCTTCATCGTTTCCATGGCTGTGTTTTGTTGAAAACTCCTATTTATAAACACATTCACATTCATATGGTCAAATCTGTTTACCATAACCACCCTACAAAATGTTGCGCAATATGGTTTTTACAATCTGCCTATCTCTTTATTTCTTTCGTTCTGACCTCTCTGTCACTCACCTTCTCTGTCGTTGTCTATTGATCTCTCTACCTGTCTATCTGCCTGTCATCCCATTTATCTACCTCTCAATCAACTCATGATGTTTTATGTACATATATTTCTGTTGTCTCTTCATCTATCTCTCCACATGTAATTCTTTCATTTTTGCCTCCCTTTATTATGATTTGTGATGTCTCTCACCACCTCCCTCCTCCTCTCTCATGCCCCCACGATCCCTTGTTTTCTCCCCAGAACTGCACTCCTCCGTCTGAGCCCCCTGTTCTCTCCATCCCCTTCATAGGAATGATTGTAATAATGGCCCTGATATGGTGCTGGTGGGAGGAGCTGGCGTCCTAGAGGGGACCAGGTATGGGCATGCCCTTTCTTTATCTGGAAGACTCAAATAAAGTCAACTCTTATTTCCTCTAAGAGAGGCTGAATGTCTGTTGTAGATGCAGATTATTCAGCCTCTGGCTGTGGGTGTGCCTGAATGTAGAATACTGCACACACAGATATACTGTAGATTGCAAATGTACAGTATAGGGCCAGAACGCATGGTTCCTGTTAGTAGTTAAATGTTATTAAAGTTCTGACAGTGATCTGATCTGTTGTGGAAGGGTACCTTATTCCACTGACATAAAGACTCTGATTCAAGCATAAGCTTGTGCTGGCAAGACCAGCTTTTACAGTGTAGTAGACCCATGTCTTACAATGTAATATGCCCCTCTAAGAATCACGTTTCTCTTGATCTGTCAATCAAACTCAAGCTGTCTTAGAAACGCAACCTCTATGGTGAACAATAAACATCCAAAGCCACATGAACACCAAATGGGCTAGAACCAAAACGGTAATAGAGTGTTGCGAAAATACTTGACGGAAATCAGCGACTTGGCTCTCGTTGGGGTAAACTGGCTCAAAATGTACCGGGTGGTCGGCTTCGTTCCTCTGAAGGTGGGCCGTCAACCTTAGAGTTAGCAGAGTCACTGAGGCAGACAGTCCAATGACTCAGTCTCACCCAGTCTCCAAATGCACCATTCACTGTGTTTACAATGACTCTACTGAATGGAATGGCTCCGATTCTAAGAATACTAAGAACTTGGCTTGGAACAGCCAAGCTGACGTCACACTTGAAAAGCTGCTAGTAAGAGAGAAATGAAAAGGAGAGAGAAGAAAGTTGGCTTTTATTTGAGTGGTCCGTCACACTTAGCCGAGAGAAACACAGTGACACGCGACTCCTTTCATGTCTCCATTGGGACTGTGCAGAGATTACCACTAGAGCCAAGATGGATGACACAGCGCTGATGTCAACACCCACCCACCGCTGCTGCCTGACCTCCACAGGCGGGACAGCAGCCAGGGAACTGGGGTTTAGATAAACCTTCTCTCCCTCCAACCTCCAGCCGGCTGAATGCTGTGTTGTGGTCAACCTGCAGTGAGGCATAGCCCTTTCTGCCCCCCCCCCTATTTATCTTGGGAAATGTAGAATGAGGTATGGCTATTTAGCTTGGAACATTTAGAATGAGGTTTGGCTATTTACCTTGGGATATTTAGAATGAGGTATGGCTATTTAGCTTGGAACATTTAGAATGAGGTTTGGCTATTTACCTTGGGACATTTTTTATGAGGTTTGGCTATTTACCTTGGGATATTTAGCCTGAGTTGGAGTGTTTGTATTTTATTGTAGCCTGATGTGAGTAAGGGTTCTGAAACTTTAATGAAAGGGTCAGGCGTCCATCTTAGGATGACATGGCTACGAGTTGTGTGTGTGTGTGGGCGAGAAGCTTTCTGCACACTACACCACACTTATAGGGGATCCTCTTACTGGGCTCCAGGGAGACATCACTGCTAAATCTCTCTCTCTCTCTCTCTCTCTCTCTCTCTCTCTCTCTCTCTCATTTTCTCTCTCTCTCTCTCTCTCTCTCACACACACACACACACACACACACACACACACACACACACACACACACACACACACACACACACACACACACACACACACTTCTTCTCTCTTCTCGCTTAGGAGTGTGTTGGTTGGTTGTGTGGGTCTGTATCCCAATGCTGTAAATTACTGGGCTGTAAGGCACAAAATATTCCTTTGTCCAATGTGTGTGTTGAGAAAATGTATGTGTCCAACATGTATGCAAAGCGAAGTGGTTGTTTGAACTGCTCTGACCAAACTCGAGGAGCTGATACGGTATGTGTGCTAAAACCTGAGCTGTCCTTATTGTGAATGAATAACCTCTGTGACCTTTGAACCCTGTCCTCTGTCCTCTTGCCACCAGGAGAGCGAGGGAGGCTGGAACCTGGTGGCGGTGGTTGCCGTGGCAGCGCTTGTTGTCCTGATAGTCCCCAGCCTTTCTAGAGCATTTACCTGAGGACTACACAGAAAGGAAGTCACTGTACAGGAAATGACTGTGCCGGTTGCCAATGGCAACACTGGCAATGCCATGCCCCTATCTCATGATGCCCCTGTCAAATCTCCTCCTCGATTCATCTTCCAAGGAGGACTACATCGAAAACATTTTCACCAGGAAATACAACACAACAAGGAAGTAGTCCCATACATTACTCAAGGAGAAATACATATACCTGTTTAAGCCACTCTAACGATAAGGACTGCAATATCTTGTTTCTCTCTTTAAAGTCCTTCAGTTTGACTCAATGGGTTTCCCTCTCTACTACTCTTCTCTCTGCACTTCTTTAGATACACTTACGAGTTTAAGGGAACAGCATTATATAACAGTGACTGCCTCGGAGTTTGTGGCAGTACTGTGTCTGCATGGGCGTCAATGGAAAGACACAATTTAGCACTGAACATGTCTGAGCATTTATTGATTGATTGGTTGATGGTTTATTGTTTGATTGGTTGATTGGTTTATTGTTTGATTGGTTGATGCTTGATTGGTTTATTGTTTGATTGGTTGATGCTTGATTGGTTTATTTACAACCTGTAAAGGTTGAATTGTGAAAAGCTCATGCCTTATTGTTTCCTTTGCACATATTGAGTCACTGATACGATGTTTCTCTTTCTAATGGGCATGTGGTCTTTTCCCAGACCCTACCCCTCCTTTTGAATCACTTTGAACATTGCCAATGCGAATGTCTCTGCTACACTTTGCGTGTCTTTACGGCTCACAATTGACTATCTTAACACTTTTCCTTCTGTTTCTGTTGTGGCATGCTCTTTTTACGTTTAAATGAAGTTGTGTGGAGGAGGGTTTGGTTATGTGAGTTTGATGTATTGGATGTTTGTCTCCTTTGTAAATGGTCCTTTCTCTCTCTCGTCTGCATCTGTCACTCTCTCTCACTCTCTGCACTTTCTCCTTATTGGTTATTGGTTATATCTGTATGTGTATGGAACCACAACCACTATACACATCTATACAGATGAACAATACTATCAGAAATGCAACTTGGGGTATTCAATTTGACAGTCCAAATGATTTCCAGCTAGATATCTATTTTTGTAGCCGTAGGAACAATTTGTCCCCAAGACTGAGGAGTTATTTAATGACTGATTCCACTGTGTTTGGTTATGCTTAGAAACAGAACTTAACAAGGCACGTTATTTGAAACAGAGAGTTATTTTTGTAAATAGACATTTGTGTTTAAATGTTTTGCGTTCTTTTTTTAATATTAATCGTCACACGCATTCTGAAAAATGACAAACAATCAATATAGGCCACCAAAACGAAAAGTGGAGCCAGTGATGAAATGTGGACCATTGTATTCCAAGATGCGTATTTTGGGTGTGTTCTCTTACCTAGTATTTTCGTCTTGTACCGCTTGCGTTCTAATCTCTGATATCTATGTTCTCTAACGATGATGCCATTTTCTTTGTTGGCACGAAGCACACAGCTTATTCACAGGTTCTGCATGGGAACTTCTCAGTGTCATTGCTGTAAACTTGACACAACACATTCCAATATTAGATTGACTTAACAACAGCGAGGTGACACTGTTGTCATGGAGAAGACGTCTAAACTTTACTCTGCCGTTTCGGCACCTACGGAGTGCACCGAGAAGACTTTTTGACTCTTACTCTACCTTTGGCATGATCTAGCTACCGTGTAAATACATAGCAAGGCAAATCATTTCAACTCCTTTGCGTGACTCGTGGAGCAGAAAGTCAGAAATGCGCTTTGCATTGGAGGTGGGACGGTTATTTTAAAGTTAAATGGTCTTTAAAGAACACACAACGATTATGACTGAGAAAGCAATCTAATCATAAATGTTTTCTTTTCTAGAGGATCGTTTGTGAGAAACGTGTACAGAATGCAGTAAGCGTTATAGCTGGTGCCTGGATTCGTAGTGTGCTGTCATGACTGACAGTTAGTTGGCTTGTTTCATAGATGTATGTAGGCAGGCTAATTCGCTTAATTCCGTGGGTGTGTAGGTGACAAGACATTGAAAGCGTGCTTAGCCAATATTCTTCTGTATTCCAATATCCCATTGTAGAGTTATAGCATTATAAATATGTATAGGTAATTAGTGTGTGCTATGAATCAATAAATTACTACTATAAGTATATAATATTAGTTTCAATACATGTTTCACAGTCATAACTGTGTGATGGGCAATTGAACACTGAGGTGTACTGAAAAACATGAATGCTTATAGGCTATGCATAGAATATTTTTTCCACAGTGCAGAGACAATATAAGACCTCATTGGTAGGTAAATGCATGCTACAGTGTATGTAAAAATATCTGTAGTTTTGTAACAAAATGTGGTATTTGTATTGTGCTGTAAATAGGAAATAGTTTTTCACAGTTTAATAACATGGTTTGTTGATTGAGAGCAGTTCTAGATTGAGTAGAGGGTTCTTTTTGAATTGACTGAACACAGCCAGTGCATGACTAGTGTATATGTGTGAGACAGTAACATGTATAGCTATTGCATGTTAGACTTAGTAAACAACTTGCGTGCCTATTGATGGGTAGATCTAGTTCCTGGAGTGACAGTCATTTCAGCCAATCCATTGTGACTGTCTTCATGCATGACTAATCAGAATCATTTGTGATTTTCTTCTTACTATGTCAGTCTCTCTTAGTTGATTTACTACTTTACTGGTTTGTCACTATTAATATTTTCACTTTGGTTTCATACAGTCCCTTCTATTCTATCGCACTCTACTCTATTCTACTTTTCTTCTTCAATTGTCTGGTCTCTACAATGTGTATAGATTTGTTCGGGTATTTATCTTCACTTTTCTGCTGTGCTTCAAATACTGTCAAATCCACTGACAGTGTCCTTTTTTCTACCCTGCTTCTATTCCAGCATGGAAGCTTAAACAGTAAAGGCGAGACACATTACGGAAACTATTCTACATGTCAAAACAACCTGTGCTCTTAACTAGAAACTGGCTGCTGCTCACTGTATGTGATGATGTGAAGTTTGGCCTTTGACCTTCTGTAAAGCTGCAGCTCGTTCTGTATGTCTCTCTGTCTGGGTCTGTGTGACATGTCTACTGTCAATGTCTATTTTATGCAGCGCTGAATCCGATGTTGCCATAGTCTCTACTACAGCACCTTGTCAGTCAATGTCTCAATGGGCTTTTAATGAGAATATTGTGAGTATTTTGGTAAATAGTCTGTACATTTTGTAAATGAACTGAGAAATAAAAGTAGTTTATCCTCATTCTATCTGTCTCTCTCTCTGTCTCTCTCTGTCTGTCAATTTCTAAGCGAATTGCAGACTACAAGCTGTAGATAGTTCAGTCCGATCTTTATTCGCTGTGTGACTGACCTGTTGACATAAGTCAGAGAGGAGGTTCCAAAGGAACAGCGTAAAGAGGAAAGATGATCAACACTCCCTGCATCGTAGCCCCCTGCAACCCTATCACACCCCTCTGGGTGCTTAACTGTCTCTCCCTCCTCCAGGGGTTTTATATATAGTTCCAGCGCTCAGTGTCAAGGCCTCTCACACAGATCCATTACAAGTGAGGACACACACTATTCTCTCCTATACACATAGTCATTATACAGTTGTGATACACACTGTAGTGCAGGTCTGCATAATGTTAGCTGTGCACACTGCACAATGTGTTCACATTTCAGGCATTTGATCTATTATATCTCATGGACAGTATGTCTGCTTTGCATGATATAAGCTCATTCTCAATAGGTTCCCAGTCCAAGCATCCTACATTCGGAAAACGTGACTCTACATGAGAAGACTAACATGTGTACCGTATAACATGACATATCAGTGTGTAACTTAGTTGTCGTACAGTGCCTTCAGAAAGTATTCACACCCCTTGAGTTTTTCCACATTTAGCTTTGTTACAGCCTGATTTTAAAATGGATTAAGTAGAGATCTTTTTGGTACTGGCCTACACACAATAACCCACAATGTCCAAGTGGAGTTGTTATTATTTTTCTATATTTTTTTTACACATTTATAAAAAATTCACAGCTGAAATGTCTTAAGTCAATAAGTATTCAACCCCTTTGTTATGGCAAGCCTAAATAAAAATGTGCTTAACAAGTCACATAAGTTGATTGGACTCGCTCTGTGTGTAATAATAGTGCTTCACATTTTATTTAAAAAATATATATTTTTTACCCCCTTTCCTCCCAAATTTTGATCTTGTCTCATCGCTGCAACTCGAGTCATGTGTCCTTCAAACCCTGCTAAACCGCGCTTCTTAACACCCGCCTGCTTAACCCAGAAGCCAGCTGCACCAATGTGTCGGAGGAAACACCGGTCAACTGAAGACAGGTCAGCCTGCAGGCCCCTGGCCTGCCACAAGGAGTAGCTAGAGCACGATGAGCGAAGTAAAGCCCCCCCGGCCAAACCCTTCCCTAACCCGGAGTGTCCAAAGCTGTCATCAAGGCAAAGGGTGGCTACTGAAGAATTTCAAATATAAAATATATTTTGATGTGTTTAACACTTTTTTGGTTACTACATGATTCCTTATGTGTTATTTCATAGTTTTGATGTCTATTATTCTACAATATAGAAAAATGAAAGAAAAACCCTGGAATGATTAGGTGTGTTCAAAATTTTGACTGGTACTGTATATATATTTTTTAATACTGAACGAAAATATAAACACAACATGTAAAGTGTTGGTCCCATGTTTCATGAGCTGAAATACGCACAAAAAGCATATTTCTCTCCAATTTTGTGCACAAATTTGTTTACATCCCTGTTAGTGAACATTTCTCCTTTGATAAGGTAAGATGTGGCATATCAAGAAGATGATTAAAAAGAATGATCGTTACATAGGTTTACCTTGTGCTGGGGACAATAAAAGGCCACTCTAAAATGTGCAATTTTGTCACACAAAACAATACCACAGATGTCTTAAGTTTTGAGGGAGTGTGCAATTGGCAGGCTGACTGCAGGAATGTCCACCAGAGCTGTTGCCAGAGAACTGAATGTTCATTTCTCTACCAGAAGTGCCTCCAATGTCGTTTTAGAGAATTTGACAATACGTCCAACCGGCCTCACAACCGCAGACCACGTGTATCCACATCAGCCCAGGACCTCCACATCCGGCTTCTACATTTGCAGGATCGTCTGAGACCAGCCACTTGGACAGCTGATGAAACTGAGGAGAATTTCTGCTGTAATAAAGCCATTTGTGGAAAAAAACGAATTCTGATTGGCTGGGCCTGGCTCCCCAATGGGTGGGCCTGGCTCCCAAATGAGTGAGCTTATGCCCACCCAGGCCCACCCAGGCCCACCCTAATTCATATATTTCAATTGACTGATATCCTCATATGAAATTGTTGCATGTTGTATTTATATTTTTGTTCCCTATATATATTTTCCTTTATTATTTCCCCTATCCCTATCACCCTTCCCCTAATTGGAGTAAACTAATGGACAACACTTAGGCTTCTACCTCCCATCTATCTATGAACACCATCCATTTTGGGATTTCTATTTGCCATATATTTTTTCAAATGTGCTGTGATGTTTCACAACAGTTCGGAACTTTTCTATTCTCATAGCTTCTACAGATTGTAAATTAAAAATATATATGTTTTTAGTAAGAGTAATATTATATTATTGATCAATTGATTATGGCCTTTCAGATCACCCAGCAGTGCTAAATGCAGAGTTAACGCCAGGTAAATGTTGCAATTCTTCAGCCATTCCTGAACCTTCGACCGAAAACAAGCTAGATATGGATAGTGCCAAAACAAATGACCTAATGATTATGTCTCTGTTATGAGTATGCTTGTAATCATTAAGGACTAGGGAGTTTTTCAGGACAAAAAATAAATGGAATGGAGCTGAGCACCGGCAAAATCCTAGAGGAAAACTTGGTTCAGTCTGCTTTCCACCAGACACCGGGAGATGAATTCACCTTTCAGAAGGACCTTAACCTAAAACACATGGCTAAATCTACAATGGAGTTGCTTACCAAGAAGAGAGTGAATGTTCCTGAGTGGCCGAGTTACAGTTTTGACTTAAATCTCCTTGAAAAGACCTGAAAATGTTTGTCTGGCAATGCCCAACAACCAACTTGACAGAGCTTGAAGAATGTTGAAAAGAATAATGTGCAAATGCTGGACAATCCAGGCGTGGAAAGCTCTTAGAGACTTGCCCAGAAAGACTTACAGCCAAAGGTGCCAAAGGTAATTCTAACATGTATTGACTCAGGGGTGTGATTATTTATCTAAAGATATTAGTGTGGTTTTTATTTGTATATTTTTCTACTTTGACATTACAGAGTATTTTGTGTAGATTTTTGACCAAGAAAAAGACAATTAAATCTATTTCAATCCCACTTTGTAACACAACAAATTGTGCAAAAAGTCAAGGGGCGTGAATAGTTTCTGAAGGAGCTGTAAGCAGTGATTACTAGTTAATGTAGACATTTCAGGTGTTTTCAGGAATTTCCTTCCCCTCAGGAAACAACATTATGGAAGACATGAGTCCAGTGAGTCTCAGACACTGTGTTTGAGAGCTCAATTACATGTTGATGCTCTCTCTTGCTGACTGAGGTGTGAGATCACCCAAACAAGAGGGGGAGAGGTGTAGATATTTTGGGCCTACTGCCTCTGAGTGTGCGTGTATGTTCCCTTCTTGTGTCCCCCACTGTTTTAGCTTACTCTCTTTATTGGGAGGGTAAATTAGTCAACACCGACCATTACAACTGCATTTCTGACTCATACAGATAACCCTGTCCTAGATGGCAATGCTGACAATTGGCATTCAAAGTTGTAGCACACATAATTATGATGAAATTCTATTATTTGAAAAAACAAAAAGTTACCTGTGTGTTGCCAGATACATTTCTAACTTGTGTATTTCATTTGTTGTAAATGAAGATCTGACTGATAATCAAGAGGTGTCATATCAAGGTAGAATGTTGGCTAAAGAATCATACTCATCACATTCATTGTTACTCTAGAACTCTGATGCAACCATTCTATTTCAGCTAATTTATCGGTTGCCAAAATTTTTGAATTATGACAATGTATATTCCGAGAAACGGAACCGAACAGAATGCTGAATTGTGCTTAAATTCCTTATTCACAAACTGATCTGATCAAGTAGATGCGTTACAATGACTCCTGATAAATCTTATTCTTTGTATGGAATCCACAAACTGGGCGAGAAGTATAAGTGTTCAAAATTCAAATTTTCTCTTAAAAATAACTCATGCATAAATGTCATGTAATTCAATAATGGAAAAAAAATACATGTTTCTTTGTCTCCTAATCAACACATGACTTACAAATCTGTCTTCTGGATGGCTGCCCTCAGTTGTCCACATTGTGAAGAAGACATTCTGGGTGTCTGAAGTGTCTGCACCAAGGGCCCAGCCTATCAAAGACTGCCTGGAGCTGAAGGACATCCAGTCTTACTTGGTGCTGGACGTGTGGGAGCCTAACATGGAGTCCCTTCAGAAGGGCAGTGTCCCTCTTGCTGCCTCCAGCCAACCTGGCCACAGTCAGAGCTGGAGAAGGATTAGTCGCCCTGACCCCTACTGCTACTCCAGGCCCAGCCATGGTGAGAGGCATAGGGGGAGAGAGGTGATGTGGCCTGGCTTCTCTGACGAGAGAAACAGGTCACCAGAGCCATGACTCACTGCCAGTGCAGCATGAAGAGCTCCAGAGAGAACCAGCAGGACCTCTTCTCCCAGCTGTCTGAGTCCCGTAAGAGGAGCAGGTAGGGTGGGGAGGACCATCAGGCCACCCCAGACTCCAAGAGTAGCAGAGCTGAGCACCCCACCCACAGCATTGTGCGCCCAAGGCACAAAAAATGACTTTTTGAGGGGGTGGCCAGAATACTTAACGCCAGATTGTTCTTCAAGATGTTCAAACACTCATAGCTGACCAGCAGAGTCAAATAATAATCTCAGTGGTTATCGAGGGTGCAAAAGGTCACCACCTCAGGAGTAACTTTCACTTGGCTTAATTAATTCAGGAACCACACCTGTGTGAAAGCACCTGCTTTCAATATACATTGTATACTTCATTTACTCAAGTGTTTCCTTTATTTTGGCAGCTACCTGTACATTGGCAATAGGCTATACTACAGTTTGCAAGGTTAGAGCAAGAATGTATATAAACTGCAAGATAACTAAAACTGATATGAATTATTCGAGTGAGTGAGTGAGTGAGAAAGCGAAAGAGTAAGAGAGCGAAAGAGAGAGAGCGAACGAGCGAGAGAAAGAGAGCAGCATGGCCTGATAGTGCTCGGTAGTTCTCTTCAGTAAAGCATCATCTATACATGCACATGTGCTATGTTCTCTCTGGGGTGGTACATTCCAAAAGCCCCCGACATTAAGCTTAAGTTATATATTAACAAACGGAGTAGCCTTTTAACTTTTGAAACCCCTGTCAACCCAAGGGGTTCCTCTTGTAAATTAAGCATCAGAAGCTTGTCATGTGAGTTTATTTATCATGTTTAAAATATATATGTTTGACAACACAATGCTGCATCAGTGGACATATGAGTGACAGCAAGAGTAACCCTGGCTGGTAAAGGTTGGTTCTATTGAAGATGCTGGCATCATTTTCCCTTCATAGTCCAATTGTTATTAACGCCCGTTTGGCCCTGGTCACCGTTCACTTTTACAACAACCGCAAAGCTCCGTCCCCCTCGCCCAATTTGGAGAGCCTAAAAATAAAGAGAAGTGTCACAACTGTTATGGCGCCCCAGGGCCAATCGTTGACCCCCTTCTCTTGTGTTACCCAATGGTTTCGCCTCTCGCTATCTCCGTCTGATTAGAGAATACCCATCCTGCAGTTGTATATGGTCATGACGGGGGCATTCCAGGGAGTCCAGGGGCCTGACGCGAGCTTCAGGGGTGCCAAGCTTTTTAAAACCCTGTCCTGCCTAGAGCTTCATTTAGCTACTCAAGTGTAACCGACTTCACCAAGCAGGCTGTCGCCGCCGACTTGGCTACTAGCGGTCCTGTGCTGTCCATTGTACAGACAACGCGTTCATCTTTCTACAGTCTATTCTTCTTCCGTGCCAAGGTGTCTATTAGGATGCAGCTACCACTTTTTTCACTATTCTGATACATTAAAAATCAGGGAACCGTCCACGTTGGAAACGATAAACGGATTAAACGGACAAGCTCCAATCCAATCACAAGTACAAACGAACATCTCACTTACTCTTTCTTTCATATTTTTCCTAGTTTTACAACTTTTTTCACGGCCAGTGCGCAAGCTTGGCACTGGCGCGCAAGAAACATTTTTTTTAAAACATTTATTTCCACGCTCCCTTGCGTGCCGTAACGTTCACACACTGGCCCCACTGATTGTGGTATAAAAAGGGCACGGAAACCGACAACATGATGAGCAATAATACTTACTACGAGCAGCAGCAGCCGCCGCAGTACTACCAGAGTACGGACAACGGGGACGAAGAAGAAGAGGAGATGCCGGCTACGGAGAAGGACCTCGCTGAGGATGCGCCCTGGAAGAAAATCCAACAGAACACCTTCACCAGGTGGTGTAACGAGCACCTCAAGTGCCTCAACAAGCGGATCAACGACCTACAGAAAGACCTGACCGACGGGCTCAAGCTCATCGGTCTCCTGGAGGTTTTGAGCCAGAAGAAAATGTACAGAAAGTACCACGCCAGACCTAACTTCAGACAGATGAAACTGGAAAATGTGTCCGTCGCGCTGGAATTCTTGGAGAGAGAACACATAAAGCTGGTATCGATAGGTAAGTGGTGTTTGCATTTAGGACCGATATAGCGCAATGGTTGGGTTTCTCGGAACATGTTGAAAGTTGTTGCTTTGTCCACTCTGTCTGGGGTAGCCCCTTTTGGGGTTACAGTTACTGGTTAGAGGGCGTATTTGAGTCCGGGGAACGAGTCTGAGATTGATTTCTCCTCAAAATGAATGAAACATGCTTTGCTGTTATAGAAAAGTAATGCGCAATGCAGCTTTTATTTATTAGAATGCAAATTATTCCTGGTTGTGTTGTTGATTGTTCCATAATTATATTGTTCAGAGTTGTGTTTTCACTGTATACACTTCTCCATAACTGTTGCATGCGTTATAAACAGTGCATAAATTAAATGCACTGTACTTTTTGACGCAAATTACGCACGTCGTTGATATGTACTTCGGTGCGTAAGTGACCAGACAACGGCGCGTTGTGTTCAGGATGCGCCAATCAAGAACTGTCCCCTTTCTGACTGCCCGACAAAGACTGCTTTCAGCTGTATCCGGGAAACAGAGAGACTCTGGATTCGGTGCAATAATTTGGCATCTCTATGTGTTCAAATATGTGAAATAAAGATGAATAAGTAACAAGTAGTCTACAAAGCATTTGCATATATCCCATTCAAAAGGCACACAAATATTTTGTCTTGCCCATTCACCCTCTGAATGGCACACACCCAATCCATATCTCAATTGTTTCAAGGCTTTAAAATCCTTCTTTAACCTGTGTCCTCCCGTTCATCTACACTGATTGAAGTGGATTTGACAGGTGAAATGAATAAGGGATCATAGCTTTCTCCTGGAATCACCTGGTCAGTCTATACAGGTGTTCTTAATGTTTTGTACACTCAGCGTATGTCACTCACATTTGATCTTATCTGATGACATTTACCCACCAGGTCTTATAGAACCAGAGGCTCCAGGATGTAGGATATGTTCTTGGAGAACCAATAACAACATCAGAGAGACAGGGGCTCAGCTTGACTGGATCTAATGTGGATTATGATGATTTTTTGGTATTTTTGGTATTATTTTTGTTATTGTATTAGGATCCCCATTAGCTGTTGCAAAAGCAGCAGCTACTCTTCCTGGGGTCCACACAAAACATGAAACATGACACAATACAGAACATCAATAGACAAGAACAGCTCAAGGACGGAACTACATAATTTGAAAAAAAATATATGTTATTAGCGGCATGGGTGGCAGGTATTCTAGTGGTTAGAATGTTGGGCCAGTTGGGTTGCTAGATTGGATCCCTGAGCTGACAAGGTAGAAATCTGTCGTTCTACCCCTGAACAAGGAAGTTAACCCACTGTTCCCCGGTAGGCCGCCATTGTAAATAAGAATGAACTCTTAACTGACTTGCCTAGTTAAATAAAAAAATGCATCCACACAAACTATCTAGGTCAAATAGGGATGAGGCGTGTTATGCCGTGAGTTGTTGCTTTATCTGTTTTTTTTAACCAAGTTTGCTGTTTATTTGAGCAATATGAGATGGAAGGAAGTTCCATGCAATATGGGCTCTACGCTTTCTTGAATTTGTTCTGGATTTGGGGACTGTGAAAACACCCCTGGTGGCATATGATGATGATGATGATGATGATGATGATGCAGCAGCCAGCCTGACAGACAGCTGTTAAGACTAGCCCTGTAGAGAGCTCCTCTGTTGCTGAGCCTTATAACAGTGATTTATGAATGCAACTTGTGCTCAGAGAATATGTGGTTCTAAGGAAAATGGTCCTTGGCTGAGCGTTCTGCCTAGAAACCAATCAAAGCTATTATATTTATTGTCAGAATCTAAAACGGGTTCACGAGAAAAGGCGGCACATCAAAGCATCCCACCTTGTTGTCCACATCTGTTGTGCTGATGTGTTGTGGCTGTGTTGGCCCAAGCCTTGATAAGAGCATGGCAACAGCCATTCATTCTGCCTACCAACAGCAAAACAGACTGCAAACAGGTTGGGCAACAAGATGGGATGGCGAGGGGTTGGTACACACACAGCAGTTGTTTCAGCGTTGCCTGAGGTTGTGTTGGTGTTAGATCTGTCCTTGTGTCAACTGTTTGAAGGTGTGAAGACCACCAAATACTATGAAATACCTGAAGGTCCCAGCTACTGGACCAGTCAATATGATTAGAGGTTCTGTAAAAAAAAAAATCCTGTTGATTTTACCATCATTTACTGACAACCAGTTACCTATAAATTACTGTAAAAAAAGTACAACATCTACCTTTTTTTTAACGGTATGTCATTTCATTTTTACAGTGTACCATTCCCCTATTCTGAAGAGCCATCAGTGGTACAGATCCCAGTTCCCACTCTGGCCTTTGTTTTCTTCGTATTACACTTTGTTTACTTTCTGTCACATACAGAGCCTTCAGAAAGTCTTCGCACCCCTTGACTTTTTAAAAATTTAGTTATGTTTTCAA